>NC_084469.1:50422292-50594792 GCF_027409185.1 Cynocephalus volans
CTGGTGAGGATGCGGAGAAAGGGGAACCATCCTATACTGTCAATGGGACTATAAATTAGTACAGCCAATATGGAAAACAGCATGGTGGTTCTTCAAACAACTACACATAGAACTGCCATAGGATCCAGCAATTCCATTACGGGTATATACCCAAAGGAATGGAAATCATCATGTCAAAGGGATACCTGCACTTCCAAGTTCATCACAACTCTATTTACGATAGCCAAGAGTTGGAACCAACCTAAATGTCCATTGGCAGGCAACTAGATAAGGAAAATGTGGTATATATATTCAATAGAACACTAACCTGCCATAAAAAAGAATGAAATTCTGCCATTTGCAGCAACATGGATGATCTTAGAGGAAATTATGTTAAGTGAAATAAGCTAGGCACAGAAAGAGAAATACTGCATGTCCTCACTCATAAGCGGGAGCTTTAAAAAGTGAATGAATAAATGAATTAAAGAAAAAGAAAGAAAAAAGGAAGGAAGAGGGAAAGAAAGATACAACAATTACAATAATATGTGGAACTTTCAAAAGGAGAGAACAGAACTGAGGTTACTGGAGGTGGGAAAGGGGAAAAGGGAGGGGGGTGTTAGTGAGAAGTTGGTAAAGGGCCAGAAAAAAATGATTATATTGTGTAATGTTGAATAGACTAATTATCCTGATTTGAGCTCACATATTACACACGGGTATTGATATTCAATGCAGTATCTCACAGATATGTACAATTATGTTCTAAGTTAAAAACAAAAAAGAAAATACAATGGATCCCAAGATATATTGGAATTTAGTATCTGGTTTAAATGTATGAGTGTTTAAATATACAGGTGGTGTACTTTATCATCAATCTGTCATTACTGAATATGTGTTTGGAAGAAAATAAAGTTGCATTCCCCTTTTGCATTATAAATACACCTAAATTTCTGCTTAATTAAATTTTAAATGAAAAAGAAAAGTCATTTAATTTAAGAAGAAAATGTAGGAAAATACGAGTATACAAGTATATATGGCCTAAGACCAGGAGATCTTCTAAAGCAAGAAAGGAATCATCTGTTATACACGTTAACATTTTTAAAGTGTGTAAATGCTCTGTGCTGATGAAAATTCAGGTAAAACAGCACATTAGTGGGAAAGGTAAATTGCTATTGTCCTTTGAGAAAGCAATACCCATCGTGCTGAAACTTTATATATGCTTTGTCCTTATGACTTAGCTTTGGGGATTCTATTCTATAGGAACAAATACTTTAGTACATGAGGATTTATATACATGCACTGTTCACTGCGGCTGCAATTACAGTGGGAAAAAATATGAATATGAGAAACATTGAATGAATTGCAGTGAATCCATATCACAGATCATAAATCAGCATTAGAGCTGCAAAGTTACTTTAAAAGGATTTCTATGGGGCCAAACCCATGGTGCACTCAGGAGAGTGCGGTGCTGGAAGCGCCGAGGCTGAAGGTTCGGATCCTACATAAGGATGGCCGGTGCGCTCACTGGCTGAGCGTGGTGCGAGCAACACCAAGCCGAGGGTTACGATCCCCTTACCGGTCACAAAAAAAAAAAAAAAAAAAAAAAAAAGGATTTCTATGATGTGTCAGTTAGACATTCGAATTACGGGCATAAAATATGATTCATTTTTAGGGACAGCAAAATTCCATGTATGTGTGCCTGTATATATACGTGTGTGTTGCAGTTTTGCATGGTTATATATGTAGTATAGCTATACACACACACACACACATGTGTGTACATGTGTATGTCTGTGTGTATGTGTGCCTGTATATATATATCTGTTTTGCATGGTTATATATATATATATATATATATATATATATATATATATGTGTGTGTGTGTGTGTTGTATGGCTTTAGACATATATATGCTGTATGATTCTGTATATATGGTGCATATATATATAGTTATGTGTATGTATAAATATAAATATATAGACATGTATAAAAATATAATTGTATGGGGAGAGAGGGGAAGAAGATGAAGAAAAGAGATGGGGGACCACAGGAAGCACCCTGGGCTCTCCCAAGCTGGGACAGTGGGGGGCAAGGGCTTCAGCCATACCCCCCTGACATCTGCACCCTGCCCAGCAATGACCAAGCCACCACTGGAAACCCCTTGGTCTCTCCTACAGGAATGTGGCCGGGGGGGTGCCACGGGCCTCAACCCTGCCCATCATCCTCCCTCCTTCTCCCACCCTATTTCCTTCCCCCTTTACTCTCCCCTCCCTGACCACTCCACAACATCATAGAATGTTTAAAAAAAATGTATATTAATAAATAAATAAACTTCAAAAAAAAATCACTGTGAGCAGCTAGCCAGTGTATTGTTATCTGAATATGAATAAGAAGACTGGAAAAGGGATAGTGCATAGATACATAGTAACTTTCGTATACTTTCAAAGATCACTTTAGAGATTTCTAATGGTCTGATAAGCTCTCTTTCTGGTTGATAATTTGTTGGTGAAATTCTTTAAATATTTCTTCCTGTTCCTAGTAAGTAAAAATGAATATAAATGATAAAGCAGGTTTTTTTTGCAATGTTTAGGAAAAGAAGAATATTAATCTTTGCCATTATTCTTAAGTTTTGCACAATTAAGATTCTTGAATTAAAGAAATGAATAAAAAGACAAAGAAAGAAGAAAAAAAAGAGACGGGAGGAAGTCGTTTGGAAGATAAATGCCCACGTTTATGTGTCTAAGCTTAGAATAGATGTCTGAACTGAGGCAAATGCTCAGCAAAATTTCCAGCCTATTTATGCCCTGAAAACAAGTGGTGCAAGGAGAAGGGTATAAACCAAAAAACATTTATCAGAAGCCCAACAGCTCTGTTGTGGTATAAGGCAATAATGTTCAATGGAGCCACAGCCAGTGGCTCTGATTACAAAGTACGACAATCCCTGTGGGGAAAGTCTCTTTACAACTTCTCCAAAAACACTCCCAGAGACAAATGAAAAATGTTTGTTTTCTCCAGATGGTGAGTGTGTCTTCCCATTCCAGTATGAAAATAAAATGTTCTATGATTGCATCAAGTTCAAGGCAAAACACAAGTGGTGCTCAGTAAACGCTACTTATGAAGGATACTGGAAGTACTGTGCCCGAGATGGTGAGTGTCTTGCCTCTGCATGTACCAAGGTAGTAATCTCAGGGTCTGGGGCTGAGATTTGACAGGACACACAAAATGGTTCTGAAAATAGAATCCATAGCCAATTAAATTGTGAAAATAAGAGATATGTGATTTCTGACATGAGAACTACGTTGCACTAAAGATATGAGTATTACAACAGCATTAACTTGAAAAGAAACTTTGTAGAACTTCAAAAGCAATATGGGGTCTTAATCCCACACCAACACTGTTCTCACATGCTTTTGATGGAATAGGGCAGAGCAGATAGTGCTAAGTGGGAAGCAAAAACATGTGAGTGTGAGTGTGAGTGTGAGTGTGTGTGAGTGTGAGTGTGAGTGTGAGTGTGGGTGTGAGTGTGTGTGTGAGTGTGAGTGGGTGTGTGAGTGTGAGTGTGTGTGAGTGTGTGTGAGTGTGAGTGGGTGTGAGTGTGTGTGTGAGTGAGTGTGTGTGTGAGTGTGAGTGAGTGTGAGTGTGTGAATGTGTGTGTGAGTGTGTCAGTGTGTGTGTGTGTGTGAGTGTGAGTGTGAGTGTGTGTGTGAGTGTATGTGTGAGTGTGAGTGTGTGGGTGTGTGTGAGTGTGTGAGTGTGAGTGTGTGTGTGTGTGGGTCTGTGGGTGTGAGTGTGAGTGTGTGTGAGTGTGTGAGTGTGAACGTGTGAGTGTGTGAGTGTGGGTGTGGGTGTAACTGTGGGTGTGAGTGTGTGTGAGTTAGTGTGAGTGTGTGTGAGAGTGAGTGTGTGAATGTGTGTGTGAGTGTGTCAGTGTGTGTGAGTGTGTGTGTGTGAGTGTGTGTGTGTGAGTGTGTGTGTGTGGATGTGTAAGTGTGAGTGTGTGTGTGAGTGTGAGTGTGTGTGAGTGAGTGTGTGGGTGTGTGAGTGTGAGTGTGTGAGTGTGTGAGTGTGGGTGTGTGTGTGAGTGTGAGTGTGAGTGATTGTGAGTGTGTGGGTGTGTGAGTGTGTGTGTGAGTGTATGTGAGTGTGAGTGTGTGTGTGAGTGTGTGTGTGCGTGTGTGTGAGTGTGTGTGAGTGTGAGTGTGGGTGTGTGTGTGTGAGTGTGAGTGATTATGAGTGTGAGTGTGTGGGTGTGTGTGTGAGTGTGTGTGTGAGTGTGTGTGTGAGTGTGTGTGTATGTGAGTGTGAGTGTGTTCGTGGGAGTGTGTGTGGGGGGAGTGTTAGTGTTACAGTGTGTGAGTGTGTGAGTGTGAGTGTGTGTGAGTGTGAGTGTGTGTGTGAGTGTGAGTGATTGTGTGTGTGAGTGTGAGTTTGTGTGAGTGTGAGAGTGTGGGTGTCTGAGTGTGGGTGTCAGTGTGTGTGTGCGTGTGGGTTTGAGTTTGTGAGTGTGAGTGTGTGTGTGTGAGTGTGTGTGTGTATGTGAGTGTGAGTGTGTGAGTGTGAGTGTGTGTGTGCGTGTGTGAGTGTGTGTGTGTGAGTGTGAGTGTCGGTGTGTGATTGTGTGTGTGAGTGTGTGTGGGTGTGAGTGTGTGAGTGATTGTGTGTGTGAGTGTGAGTTTGTGTGAGTGTGAGAGTGTGGGTGTCTGAGTGTGGGTGTCAGTGTGTGTGTGCGTGTGGGTTTGAGTTTGTGAGTGTGAGTGTGTGTGTGTGAGTGTGTGTGTGTGTGAGTGGGAGTGTGGGAGTGTGTGTGGGGGAGTGTGTGTGTGCGTGTGAGTGGGAGTGTGTGGGAGTGGGAGTGGGAGTGTGTGAGTGTGGGTGTGTGTGTGTGATTGTGTGTGTGTTTGTGTGAGTGTGTGTGGGTGTGTGAGTGTGTGTGTGTGTTAGTTTGTGAGTGTGAGTGTGTGTGTGAGTGTGTGTGTGAGTGTGTGAGTGTGAGTGTGCGTGTGTGTTTGAGTGGGTGTGTGAGTGGGTGTGTGTGAGTGTGTGAGTGCGTGTGTGAGTGTGTGAGTGTGAGTGTGGGGGGTGTGTTAGTGTGTGTGAGTGTGTGTGAGTGTGTGTGGGTGGGTGTCTGAGTGTGTGTGTGTGTGTGTGTGAGTGTGAGTGTCGGTGTGTGATTGTGTGTGTGAGTGTGTGTGGGTGTGAGTGTGTGTGTGTGAGAGTGTGGGTGTGTGAGTGTGTGAGTGTGAGTGTGTGTGTGTGAGTGTGTGTGTGTGTGCGTGCGTGCGTGCGTGCGTGCGTGCGTGCAGGGCTAGCGGTGTGGGGGGGGGTGCATCGTATGGTGAAGAGGTATCAAATGGAAAAGTTTCTAATTCTGACTTTTTTTCTCTGCAGACTTTGCAAAATGTGTGTTTCCCTTCTGGTACAGACGCATGATCTACTGGGAATGTACCGACGATGGGCATAAGTTTGGGAAAAAATGGTGTTCACTGACCAAGAATTATAACAAGGACCAAGTTTGGAAATTTTGCTGATTCGTGGTAAGACTTATGGTGGGAGGGAGATAAAGAAGTTTAATGATTCTCATTGGAAAGAACCTATAGCTTTTGTTGGGAAGGGAGAAGGTAGGATCCTCATTAAAAGGTTTTTTTCTGGGATGTGAGTTGAAGGTGATCTGACCTTAAATAACTTAGACTTTTGATGACGAACTATGAGCTTTTAATATGGAGACCTATATTCTAACCTCAGCACTTTTACTTGCTTAACTATGTAATATTTGCCCCTTAAAAAAATAGGTATATGAACTCTGGGTGATAGTGATGTGTCAATGTAGAGTCATCAGTTGTAAAAAACATGCCGCTTTGGTGGAAGATATTGGTGGGGGGAGGCCGTGCATGTGTGGAGGTAGGGAGAATATGGGAGATCTGTTGCTTCCACTCATTTTTCTGTGAACTTAAAACTGTTCTAAAAAGTAAAGTCTATTAAAAATGCATTACTTTAACAAAGAATGTTTTAGAAACAGAAGAAAAAAGTGATAACTGAGGTGGAACCTGAAGTCAGAACACGGGTATTGAGGAGGTAAAGTATTAGAGTGAGGTTCAAAGTGGCCCACGTAGGAACCACAGGAACAGGGGTAACGGGGCGGGCAGGAGTGGGCTGCACTGTTTAAGCTGAGGAAAGGCCGCTGGGCTGCTTCCATAGTGAGTCCATGGAAATCCCAGTGGCGGGCACGCTAGGAGCTTAAGAGCTGGCTCTGAAGTCCAAAGAAGCCAGAGAGCGGTGTTGTGTAAACAGAATCTAGATGTAATCAGTTTTAATTATAAGGCAGATCATTTTGTCTCTGAGTGGTGAATAAAGGGGAAGAGGGAACAGTCATGTGCTGAATTTGGTTGGGGTTTCTAAGAGTCTAGATGGGAAATGTAGTTAGCTGGGAATTTGCAATGACTGTGAAGATGGGAAAGAGCTCAAGTCTGAAGCTAAAAACAGGAAAAATGACAGGATATGGTGGTTAAACAGATTTGGGAAGTGGGAATGCTGAGGGAGAGTTAGGAATGAGTTCTCAGCTGTGGAATGGGCAATGGCATAGATCTGGTGTATCCACTCTGAGAAGAGAGATGCTGGGCAAGGAGCAAGCTGGGGGCGGGCAAGGAGCAAGCTGGGGGCGGGCATGGAGCAGGCTGGGGGCGGGCATGGAGCAGGCTGGGGGCGGGCAAGGAGCAGGCTGGGGGCGGGCATGGAGCAGGCTGGGGGCGGGCAAGGAGCAAGCTGGGGGCGGGCAAGGAGCAAGCTGGGGGCGGGCAAGGAGCAAGCTGGGGGCGGGCATGGCGAGGGAGGAGACTGAGGTTCCATCTCTGTCTTTTTAAGTTTGGGGTATTTGAGAGACATTCAGGTAGTGATGCTGAGGAGACAGGTTTATGATCAGACATGGAGCTCAGAGGAGATGTACAGGTTAGGGACACAATTATGGGAATCCTCAGGATACAAATGATATTTTAATTTTATTATTTTTCTGTCACTCTTTAACTACAGAAAATTTTAAATATACCCAAATGCAGAGAAGACAATATAACAGCATGATGAATTCCAATCCACTTATTACCCAAGTTTAACAATTCACATTTTGCCATTCTTGTTTCTTCTATTCCATCCCATTTTTTTTTTCTGCTGAAGTATTTTAAAACAAGTCTAAAAGATAATTTCACCAATAAATACTTCTGTTTGCCTGTCAATGGTATTTGATGCCAAAGCATGGGTGCAGTTTCTCCAGAAGAGTATAGAGTAAGGAGAGAAGAAGTCTTGGAAAGGACCCTTGAGGTACTCTGAAATTTACAATTTGTAGAAGAGATGGAGTTCCAAAATAAGATGAGAAGGAGAAACCAGAGAGGAAAGACAGTAAGAAGCATGTAACATGTTTACCAAGGGAAAAGGTGTATTCAAGAAGGGGAGTAATCAATGGGATATACGAAATGCAAGAGGTCAAGTAAGATGTGTAAATATACATAGTATATGATATACTCATACGCATTATATAATATTATATAACAGAGAACAGTTGCAAGTTTATATGATACGTAACAGTTGAAAGATGCCCATTGGGTCTGACCACATTAAATTTATTTAGCAGATCAATTTCTATAGAGTTGTGGGGATGAGAGACAGAACGGAATTAGAGCTAGTGGGTAGTAAAGAACTACATGTAATAGATGTAGCCCAGTGTTTTGTCAATTTGGGGTCTTAAAGAAATGAAAATGCATGTCACTTAAGAAAAATAGAGGAAAAAAGAAGAGAAAAAGGGTGGTGGTTGAAGAAGAATATAGGGTCTACATGAAAATGAATGAACATACGCAAAGAAGATAAGATATGGATAAATGATAGGTCTATACACGTATACACCCATATGCAAATATGGAAACATATATAAATTTAGACATATGGGTCTATTTATTTTTAATGAGAAATACGGCACCATGTATGATTATTTAGGGATAAGAACTAGTAAAGAGGAAATGACTAGTGAAGGAACTCTGAGAAAATGGAAGGTAACGGGGTGACCCCAGGACAGGGGAGTGGAGTCACCTTTGGTAGGAATGGACCTTCCCCTGTTACAGGGTGCAAGGAAAAGGGGGTGAGTGGCGTTATAAGCAAATTTGTAGATTTGTGGGATTCCAAGTCAAGAGAGTTTCTATTGCATTTTCTCAGAGAAGTCATAGAAAAAGTAACCTTGTGAAAATGAGAAGGGAGGGTATTTCAGGAGAGTGGAAAAGGCATGTCATGGAGAGCGAGGTGACCAGAGAAGTGCAGGAAGAGGCCTGGCTAGTGTGCAAGGTCTGGTCGAGGTTAATATACCAGCCAGGGCCCCAGCAGGAAAGCTGAAGACACACTCGACCTGGGTCATCAGAGGAAACTGGAAACTACAGATGGGAGCTCAGTGGCAGCAGGAACCAGACGGTGAAGGGAAAGATCACAGACAGAGAGACCGCGTAGGAAAGAGGGAGTAAGAGAGGAAGGAGGGAGAGGGGCAGGGAAGCTGGGAGCACCGGCTGTGGGAGTGAACAGTCCGCGAGAGCCAAGGGGGTTAATGCCTCAACCTGCTTCTTTCTGATCTCCTGCCAGCGCTTCCCACTGGTCAACCCCAAGTGGAAACCAAAGGCAAGGGAGATCAGAGAAGAGTGAGGTGGGGCCGAGGAGAGGAGGAGAGAGAGGAGGCTCGGCAGCTAGGAAGCCGCCGTCGGTTCCCGCCGCACCTCCCAGCCGCTCCACGGCACTGCAGGGAACCGGGACAAGCTGGCAGCCCCTCAGAGCGCACTGCTCTGCTTACTGACTCCCGCTGTAGTAGCCAATAAAGCGTCCCCAGGCGAACACTGTCTCTCTGTCTTCTTGGTTGAACTGAAGGATCCAGTCTCTCAGCGACAAAGCCCAGTAACAACCAGCAACCCCCAAATGTTGAGCAAGAATTTCGACCAGCTGCCCTTTTCTCTTAACCCCAACATATCCACAGCATGAAATGAAGCTGGACTTTCTTGTCTTTGTGAAACAGAGGAGATGGAAAACTGATGAATGAAAAGTGTGTGTGTTTGTGTGCACAAATGTGCATCTTAATGGAGGTGGAAGCACCATAGTCGTGGATGAGTCGTCTTTAAAAAGATTCCTGGGCCGGCCCGTGGCTCACTCGGGAGAGTACGGTGCTGATAACACCAAGGCCCCGGGTTCGGATCCCATATACGGATGGCCGGTTCGCTCACTGGCTGAGCGTGGTGCTCACAACACCAAGTCAAGGGTTAAGATCCCCTTACCGGTCATCTTTTAAAAAAAAAAAAAAAAAAAAAAAAAGATTCCTGAGTGTGCTTGGCGGTTGACCAATAAAATGATGAGAAACTGTGTTTTCTAGCAGTAAGTAAAATATCCTATGTTTTAAACTCTGTTTAAATTTTTTTTAAATACTCTATTTTAACATATTAAAGTAACCACCTCTCTCCACCTCGGTTCCACTAATCTAATTTCACACATTCAAGGTAATGGTGATGAAGAGTTTTCTATTTCCCATTTCTATCTAAAATCCAGCTCATATAACCAGCTTAAGTAAAACAGTAAGATTTTTGGCACACATCAGAACATCGAGGTTACCCTGGGACAACTCGATTCAATCAGTTGAATAAAAAATTCAATCTGTCAATTTAAATGAGACAAGACTTTCTACCGCACCCCCTCCCTTGTAAAAGTATAAAGTCTTGCAGTTTTTAGACTCCCCCCACCACACCCCCTGCCCCTTACACGTGTTGGAGAAGAGGAAAGTGCCAATTATCTTTTGGTTTAATAAAGCAGACCCCAGGTATTTCACCTGTTTAGCAATGCAGAGGTATAAATTTCAAAGAGTGAAGCAGATGAACAGCTATGAAAAACAATCAGAATGACAGCTTTTGCCTAAAGGACGGAACAGAAATTTCTAAGGATTTTTCAGTATTCTAAAACTTCTTTGTTCAAATTATTATTTCTAAGGGCTTTAACAACAAAGAAAACAAATTGGTAACAGATATTAAGGTTATCACAAGTCTCCCTATTGCTCAGTAAAACAAGACTGATGTTCTTCAGAGTGCTCTCAGTTAACAAGAAAGAAACTATTTGGTAGCAGTGCATGACATGACATGCTAAAAAATTAGGTTGATGAAATAGTAAACGGCAAACGCTATGGTTCAGATTGGTAGACCAGCTGTCCAAAGATCCAGTAAAAAGTTATGTGGGGTAGTGAGAATATCGAGTGAAAGTCCCTAATGCAGGAACAGGTGTGGCATATTTGAAGACTAGAAAGACAGAAATGCAGCTATACAGTAGTCAACCTTATCCAAGGGGGATATGTCCCGAGAAGCCCAGTAGATGCCTGAAACCTTGAATAATCTTGAAAACCATAAATACTATGAGAAAATTTCTTTTTTTTTTTTTCCCACAATTTCGTGGATGGAAGATTTGCTCTTACCGTAGATCTTAGCAAACTCAGTATATAATTTTTTCTTATTTTTTAGGTGTTTTAAAAATTTACTTATTTATTATTATTTTTTTAACATTCTAAGATGTTGTTGTGGAGCAGTTGGGGGAGGGGGAGAAGGAAAAGAGAAGAGGGATAAGGTGGGGGGAGGAGGAAATGGGGGGGCATGGTAGAGGCCTGTGGCAACCCCCTCATTCTGGCAGGGGAGCCCCGGGTGCTTCCAGCAGCAGCCTGGTGGTCATCCCTGGGCTGGCTGTGGATGTTGGGGGACATAGCCAAGCCCTCGGCTCTCCCCACACTCCAGCTTGGGAGCCTGGGGGGCTTCTGGTCCTTCTAGGTCTTATAGGCGTTCTTTGGTGGTGTTAGACCTTTACTAGTTAATATCAGAACTTTGTCTCTGATCTATGAGAATTTTGTGTTTTCTTTTAGTTCTGTGTTGGATTATTAGCTGCCCCCACATTAAATTCTGCACTGCAACTAATTTGTTGTCCTTTGCTTGCTTCTAAAATGGGGGAACCAGCACTTGAGCCCTGTAAGTTGAGCTAAATTGCTGCTTTGCTGCTGATTTTCTGGGTAAGGATTTTCGTACAGCTCAGGTTTTAATGTTGACCTTGTAAGTACTTCTGGGTCTTGTGAGGTCTGATACACCTGGGTTGTGTGGAAATTCTGGTCTGAGCCTGAGTCTTTTCAGCAAACTGCACCCCCTGAAGTTCTATATTCCTGCACTGATTGGAGGGCAGATCAGCTGTCCATGCTGTGCCCCAGTGTTCCCCTGGTGGGCCCATCTTCTCCACCACCTGCACTCCAAACACTTCTCATGGGACTGGCCATGCACTGGTCCCTTGCAATGACTCACCAGCCTCTGAGTGTCTCCTTTTTTCAGTTGTTGTGGTCCTTTTTCCTATGTGGGTCCATGGGAACCCTGTTAGTGGTCTTGCTGGCCTGAGGGCCACCAAGGCCCTCTTCTCCCTTGCTTCCTCCAAGCAACTTCATAGGAAGGGCACAGCTGTGGCTTTTGACAGCTCTTGCTCCATATGCTCACCAGCTCCAGGCTTGAAGCAGCCAGGATTCAAAATGGTAGGAGCAATCCTTTCTCTTACTGTGGATTCTCCTGCCTTCATGCGCTCTGTAGGTCTCTCCTCCTCTTCCCCTGAGCTCTAGTAGCCCCAGCTTGGCTATTGTTGCTTTTTTTTTTTTTTATTGAATCAAAATTGATTATACATATTTTGGGGGTTCAACATCGAGATATGTTGATCAAATCAATATTACGAGCATATACATTGTTACAAATTATAATTATTCTTATGCCCCTTGTCCAATCTCTCCCCATCCCCCTCTCCTTCCCTGTTGTTGCTTTTTAATAGTTGTAAATTGGTTGATCTGTGGGAGAGAGTGACGCTGGGAACCATCTATTCTGCCATCTTGTCCAGAAGTCTCCCAGACCGTATGTTAAAGTATAATATTTCTATAGATCATAGTAAAAGCAAAAGTTTGGAAACTCGGTCTTTGTGAACCCAGAAGGCCCATCTTAATTTTTCACAAGGAATAGGGAATTTCCATAAAGAATAGTTCTGACTTGTTTTTCCAGTCTGGTAATGCTAGCAGAAAGCAATACTTTTGAAGTGGGCTTAATTGTCTCAATGAAAACAAGCAGAGCCTGGAGGGACTGAGCCCAGGTGGTGACAATTAATCCCTAAGGAACAAAGCAATAAGGGTTATTGTACCAAGCAACAGGGCATATTTCCTAATCAGATCATAGGGAATGGTTGACAAAGGGAGACATCTGGTGGTGATAAATTAATCATAGGTTCTTCAGAAATAAATACAACTGTCAAGTCTCTAAAGATGTTCGTTACATGGAAGATCCAGAGTGTATTGCCAAACTTGAGACACCATGCTGCAGTCATGACTTTTATCCAATTACCAGGCATGAGTCTGTTCACAGACTTCATGTCCCTTGAGTGAGCCAGAGGCTGAATAACCACGAAGTCAAACACTGCGATAACACCATAGGCACATACTGTCAGCCTTCTTGGTAGCCTTCCCCACAGGGGCAACAGTGTTAAGTGTATAGGAGAAAAGGAAGTATATAAACTTTTCAGTGGCTACTGAATACTGGTTTTGAGTGAAGATTAATTTTCAAGTACTCACAATACCTCTGAGATGCAGTAATCAGAACAAAAGATTATAAAAACATGAGCTAGAGTCCTAATGTAAGTTCTCTCCTCTTGCTTGGCTCAGTGTGATACCAAACACTTGCCGCAATTATTTCTCCAGGTCCCAGGAGTAATGCAGTTAGAAAAAAATATTTTCAGAAAGGTATACTATTCACATTGGTTCCCTGATCCATGGACTATAATTGCAGTTGTATTGCAATTATAATGAAGAAGAGAATGGACTTCTGTAAAATGCTCTCCATCATGGCCCCGGGAACATATTCCACTTCCTTGGACTGGAAAAGCATCTTGCAGTGGGATGGTTCTGCAGAACTAACTTCCTTCATGGGTCACTTAATACTTCCTGTGCAGTCCCAGTTCTGTAGGTGCCCATGCGAAATTTTGTGTGGGATGTTGTTACATGCTCAGAAGCTCCCAACAATTCAAAGAACACAAATTTGCTTATGAATGTTAAACCACATAAAAATTGGACATTAAAAAACTAAGATTTAGTAAATTTCAACTTATTCTGTTCTATTGGTCTATACTTCTGTCATTATGCCAGTACCACACTGTGTTGATTACCATAGCTTTGTAGTCAGGAACTGAAAACGATAAAACACTGATGAAAGTTGAAGACACCAATAAATGGAAAGATATCTTGTGTTCAAGGACTGGAAAAAATAATATTGTTGAGAGTTCTGGGCAAGATGGCAGAATAGACGGTTCCCAGCGTCACTCTCTCCCACAAATCAACGACTTCACGACTACAAAAATGTAACATCAGCCAAGCTGGGGCTGCTGTAGCTCAGGTGGAGGAGAGACCTATGGAACTCATGAGGGCAGGAGAAACCACAATTAGAGAAAGAAAAAACTGCTCTCAGCGTTTTGGGCCGTGGCCACTTTAATCCTGGAGCACATGGAGCAGGAGCTGGCAGAAGTCACAGCTGTGGCCTTTAGATGGAGTTACTTGGAGGCAGAAGGGGAAAAGAGAACTTTGGCGGCCCCCAGGACAGCAAGACCACTAATAGGGTTCCCATGGACCCACGAGGGAGCGAGGAGTCAGAACAGCTGAAAAAGTGGAGCCATTCAGAGGCCGGTGAGTCATCACAGGGACCATTACAGGGCCCGTCCCATGGGAAGTGTTTGGAGCACAGGTACTGGGGGAGACGGGCCCACGGGGAGAACACTGGGACACAGCAAGGACAGCTGATCCGCCCCCCCAAACGGCACAGGACCACTCAGAAGAGACTGGTTGGGAACGCAGAATTGCATGGGGTGCATTTTGATGAAAAAATTCAGGCCCAGATCAGACTTCCTACACAACCCAGGTGCACCAAGTGTCTGGAGGGCTGGAAGTACCTATAAGATCAACCATTAAACCCTGAGCTGCACAAAAAGTCTTCCTTAGGGAAACAGCAGCAAAGCAGCAATTTTTTGAGCCTCAACCACATAGTTCAAGTACTGGTTCCCACAGGAAGGTCCCCAGTGTTAGAAGCAAGCAAAGGATAAAAACCTAATTCTGGCCCAGGCACACCAGGAATGCCTCGGGGCACACCAGGAATGCCTTGGGGCCCACCAGGTGACATGAGGCATGGATCCAGGGGCAGGACCCCCACCCACAACCACTCACACTGCCAGCACCTCGGGGCCCCACCCAGGAACCCGAGGACTGGAGCCGGGGAATGGACCCCACTCCCACAACCAGGCACACAGCACCAGCACATCAGGGCCCATCCTGGGATCTGGGACATGGAGCAGGGGACTGGACCTGCCTCCCACAACCAGGCACCTGATGCCAGCACCTTGGAGCCTGCCCAGGGACCCAGGGTATGGAGCCAGGGACCAGACCCCGTTCCCACAACCAGGCATCTCATGCCATTGCCTTGGGGCCTGCCCCCTCCTACCACCAGGCACACCACACCAGTGCCTCTGGGCCTGCCCAAGGACCCGAGGCATGGATAAGGGGACCAGACCCCCTTCCCACAACCAGGCTCCCAGCGCCAGTGCCTCAGTGCCTGCCCGGTGATCCAGGGCATGGAGAGGGGGACCTGACCCCCTCTCCCACAACCAGGCACACTGCCAGCACCATGGAACAAGCCAAAAACATCTCCTCCATGTGGGTGGCCCACCACAGCCACCACAATAACCATGGCTGCCATGAAGGCAGCTACTCGCCAGCCACTGGAGTGCATTGACACAAGGAGAGTCACCAGCAGAGATAAAGAAAAGAAAAGGATGTCTCTCTCCACAAAGCCCATTTCAGAGTGACAGAAGAAACATCTGCTCTGTGATAATGTTGGAGGACCTGATCACACCTCTCAGCATTGGACAGATCATCTAGGAAACAAATCAACAGAGTTACCATTATTCTTTCAGAAGGAGAGAAGAACTCTAGGGTAATTAAAGGGGGATGGGGAGAGATTGGACAAGGGGCATAAAGAATAATTACTCTCTGTAACAATATATATGTTAGTAATATTGATTTGATCAACATATCTCAATGTTGAACCCCCAAAATATGTATAATCAATTCTGATTCAATAAAAAATTTTTAAATAAAAAGTTTAAAAAGTCAAAAAATAGAAATAATATTGTTAAAATGGCCATACTACTCAAAGTGATCTATAGAATTAATGCAATGCCTATTGAAATACCAATGACATTTTTCACAAAAATAGAAAAAACAATTCTCAAATTTATATGGAACCACAAAAGACCCCAAATTGACAAAGCAATCTTGAGCAACAAGAATAAAACTGGAGGCATCACACTACCTGACTTCAAAACATACTACAAAGCTATAGTTACCAAAACAGCATGGTACAGGCATAAACACACACACATAGATCAATGGAACAGAAGAGAACCCAAAAATAAATCCACACATTTACAGCAAACTGATTTTCAACAAAGGTGCCAAAAACACACATTAGGGAAAGGACAGTCTCCTCAACAAATGGTGCTGGGAAACTGGATGGCCACATGCAAAAGAATAAAACTAGACTGTTTTTTACCACTCATAAAAAATCAACTCAAAATGGGTCAAATATTTAAATGTAAGACCTGAAATTAGAAGAAAACATAGAAAAAACACTATGGCATTAGTGTGGGCAAGAATTTTTTGAATAAGACCCCAAAAGCAAAAATAGACAAATGAAATTACATCACACTAAAAAGTTTCTGCACAGCAAAGAAAAACACCAACAGAGTGAAGAGAAAACCTACAGAATGGGAGAAAGTATTTGCAAACTATGCATCTGACAAGGGATTAATAGCCAGAATATATAAGGAACTCAGCCAAAAGACAAATAGCTCAATTAAAAAACGAACAAAAGATCAGAATCAACATTTTTCAAAAGACAACATACAAAAGGCCAACAGTATAGGGGAAAAAGTGCTTAGCATCACTAATCATCAGGGAAATGCAAATCAAAACCACAATGAGATATCATCTCATCCCTGTTAGAATGGCTATTATCAAAAGACAAAAAGTAACAAATGCTGGTGAGGATGTGGAGAAATGGGGACCCATACACTATTGGTGGGAATATAAATTAGTACAGCAATCATGGAAAACAGTATGGATATCCCTCAAAAAATTAAAACTACAAATTGACAAACCATTAGCTAGACTAACCAAGAAAAGAAAAGACCCAAATAACAAAAATCAGAAATGAAAAGGGAGACATTACAACTGACTCCACAGAAATACAAAGAATCATTAGAGACTATTAGGAATAACTATACGCCAACAAATTTGAAAATCTAGAGGAAATGGATAAATTTCTGGACACATATAACCAACCAAGACTGGACAAAGAAGAAATTGAAAACCTGAACAGCCGGATAACAAACAATGAGATTGAATCAATAATCAACAAAGAATCACCCAGGACTGGATGGCTTCACTGCTGAATTCTACCAAATTTTTAAAGATTTAATATCAATTCTGCTCAAACTATTCCAAAAAATTGAAGCACAGGGTAGTCTCCCAAACTCATTCTATAGCTGACATCACCCTGATACTAAAGTCAAACAATGACACAACAGAAAAAGAAAACCACAGGTCAATATCCTTGATGAGCTTGGATGCAAAAAATTCTCAAAGTACTAGCAAACAAAATCCAACAGCACATCAAAAATACATACCATGAGGGCCAACCCCATGGCTCACTCGGGAGAGTGTGGCGCTGGGAGCGCAGTGGCGCTCCCACCGCGGGTTCGGATCCTATATAGGGATGGCCAGTGCACTCACTGGCTGAGCACGGTGTGGGCGACACCAAGCCAAGGGTTGCGATCCCCTTACTGCTCACACACACAAAAAATACATACCATGATAAGTGGAATTCATTCCAACGATGCAAAGATAGTTCAACATATGCAAATCAATAGGTGTGATACACCACATGAACAAAATGAAAGACAAAAACTATATGGCCACCTCAATAGACTCAGAAAAAGCAATTGATAAAATTTAACATCCTTTCATGATAAACACTCTCAACAAACTTGGTACACAGGGAAAGTATCTCAACACAATAAAAGCCATATATGATAAACCCATCACTAATATCACCCTGAACAAGAAAAAGTTGAAAGCTTTTCCTCTAAGAACAGGTACAAGACAACGATGCCCACTCTCACCACTCCTATTTAACATATCACTGGAAGTTCTAGCCAGAGTAATCAGGCAAGAGAAAGGAATGAAGAGCATCCAAATTGGAAAAGACAGAGTCAAATTATCCGTGTTTGCAGATGGCATGATCTTATATAGAGAAAAAACTAAAGACTCCACCAAAAAACTCTTAGAGCTGATAAATGAATTCAGTAAAGTTGCAAGATATAAAATCAGTATGCAAAAATCAGTAGTATTTCTCCACACCAACAATCCAGAAAGCAAGCCCATTTGCAATAGCTACCAAAAAATAACACACCTAGGAATAAATTTAACCAAGGAAGTGAAAGATCTCTACAATGAAAACTATAAAACACTGATGAAAGAAATTAAAGGTTACGCACAAAAAATGGAAAGATGTTTCATGCTCCTGGATTGGTAGAATTAATGTTGTGAAAATGACCATACTACCCAAAGTGATCTACAAATATAACACAATCCCTATCCAAATACCAGTGACATTCTTCACAGAATAGAAAAAGCAATCCTGACATTCATATGGAACAACAAAAGACCTCGAATAGCCAAAGCAATCCTGAGCAAGAAGAGTAAAGTGAGTGGCATTACACTACCTGATTTCAAAATACACTACAATGCTATAGTAACAAAAACAGCATGGTACTGGCATAAAACAGATACTAGGACAAATGGAACAGAATAGAAGATCCAGAAATCAATCCTAGTACTTACAGCCAACTGTTCTTTGACAAAGGTGCTAAAAACATACATTGGGGAAAAGACAGCTTCTTCATTAGATGATGCTGGGAAAACTGGGTATCCACGTGTAGAAAAATGAAACTAGACCCCTGTCAGTTACCATATACAAAAATCAACTCAAAATGGATTGAAGAGTTAAATGTAAGACCTGAAACTGAAAAACGTCTGGAAGAAAACACAAGGGGAAATGGTCCAGGACATAGGACTAGGTAAAGATTTTGTAAATAAAATTTTTAAAAAGCACAGGCAACATAAGAAAAAATAAATAAATGGGATTTCATCAAACTAAAATCTTCTGCACAGCAAAGGAAACAATCAACAGTTAAGAGGCAACCTACAGAATGGAAGAAAATATTTGCAAATTACACATCCAACCAATGGCTAATATCCAGAATATACAAGGAACTCAGACAACTCAATAATAATAATAATAATAAACCCAATTTAAAAATGGGCAAGGGAGCTGAATAGAAATTTCTGAAAAGAAGACTTACAAATGGCTAACAGGCACATGAAAAAATGCTCAACATCACTAAGCATCAGGGAAATGCAAATCAAAACCACATTGAGATATCATCTCACACCAGTTAGACTGGCTATTATCAAAAAGACAGAGAATCAAATGCTGACAAGGATGTGGAGAAAGGGAAATCCTCATACGTTGATGGTGGGATTGTAAATTAGTACTGCCATTTTGGAAAACGATATGGAGTTTTCTCAAACAGATAGAACTGCCATATGATCCAGCAGTCCCAGGGCTGGACATATACCGAAAGGAATGGAAAGCATCATGTTGAAGGGACACCTGCCTTCACATGTTTATCACAGCTCTGTTCACAACAGCTAACATATGGAACCAGCCTAAATGTTCATCAGCAGACGACTGGATAAAGAAATGTGGAACATAACGCACAATGGAAGACTACGCAGCCATTAAAAAAATGAAATTCTGCCATTCACAGCAACATGGACGAGCTTGGAGAAAATTATGTTAAGTGAAAGGAGCCAGGCATGAAAAGAGAAATACCACATGTTCTCATTCATATGTGGGAGCTAAAAAAAGAGAACAACAAGAAAAAAATAATAATAAGTTGAACTGTTAAAAGGAGAGAGAAGAATTGTGGTTACTAGAGATGGGAATGCGGAGAGGGGTGGGGAAGAGGCTGGTTAATGGATACAAAATTACAACTGGATAGAAAAAATAAGTTCTATCAGTCTACAGATGACACAGGGGTCTATAATTAACAATGATTTATTGCATGTTATCAAACAACTAGAAGAGAGGAAATCGAATGTTCACATTGCAAAGAAATCAGTTAAGTTTTGCAATGATGAATATGCTAATTACCCCGATTAGATCATCACACATTGTATACATGTATTGAGATATAACTCTGTACCCCATAAATATATACAATCAATATGTTTCAATAAACAAAATTTAATAAAAAGTATTATGCTTAAAAAAATTGAAAGTAGAATTATAGTATGATCCAGCAATTCCATTACTGGGAATATATACAACGGGCATGAAATCAGTACGTCTGAGAGATATCTGCACACCCATGTTTATTGCAGCACTCTGCACAATAGCCAAGATATTGAATCAGCCTAAGTGTGTATTGACAGATGAATGGATAAAGAAACGTGACATACACAATGGAGCAGTACTCAGCCATAAAAAAAATTAAAATCTTGTCATTTGCAGCAATATAGATGGAACTGGAGGTCATTATATTAAGTGAAGTGAGCCAGACACAGAACAGTAAATGCTACATGATCTCCCTCATCTGTGGAATCTAAAAAATTTGATCTCATGGAAGTAAAGAGTAGAATTGTGGTCGCCAGAGGCTGGGGGTGGGGGGGTTGGAGGAAGGGGAGCGTGGAGAGGGGCTGGTCACTGTGTACAAAGTCACAGTTAGATTGGAGGAATAAGTCCTAGTGTTCCAATACACAGTAGGAGTGACTGTGCTTAACAATAATGTATTACATATTTCAAAGTAGCAAGTAGAGAGGATTTTGAATGTTCCTGCCACTAAGAAATAAGTATCTGAAGTGATGAATATGCCAATTACCCTGATCTGACTACTATTCCGTGTTGTGTACGTACATTGAAATGTCACACTGTACTCCATGAATATGTGCAGTTATAATGTGTCAATTAAAATTTTTCTAATCTACACTTTTAGCAATTTTGAAATATACATTATCATTAACTAAAATTACCATGCCATGCAGTAGATCACTAAAACTCATTCCCCTAACGGAAACTGTGTACTGTTTCACCAACATCATACGTTTAAAATATCATTTATTCTTGTACTTGATACATGAAGATCTTCTTGGCTGGATATAAAATTTTTCCCTTCTAGTTTACTTGAGTTTCTTGAAAATGCCACATTACCGTTGTTTTGCTTTGCTGTTGCTTTAGAGAATTTTGAAGCCAGCCTGATTATTTTGCCTTTTTAGATGATTTGATCTTTTATTGCTTTGAGGCCCTGAGGGTTTTTTCTTTACCTTTAAAGTCTAATAATTACACTAGTTATATGTGTAGAAGTTGCGATTTCCAGGTAAAATTTTCTACGTAACTTGTGTATCCTTTTAATATGTACATTCAGGTCTCCTGGGTGTGTGGGGGGGTATTTGATTGTGGTTTCAAATATTATTTTTCTTCCTTTGTTTTGTTTTTCAGGGACACAGTTATGTATGCGGTATATGTTCTTTTTTTTAACTTGGGGAATTCTCTCCTATTTACTGTTATGTGGGGGTAGGAAAGATTCTGTAAACTTGTATAATGTACACATGTGTCTTTTCATGACAGAAAGATTTGAAAGAAGGAGTCAGACTAGGTGGCTAACAGTATCTACCACAAGCGACGTGTATTGTCATTTTGGAGGAGTATGAGAGAAATGAAAAACAAAATGCATTTTTAAAATTTTTTTATATTATTAGCATATTTATTATTACAAATTATGATTTCTCTTTATGCCCTTTTCCTGGCCTGTCACTCCCCAAACGCCCATCCCTCCCTCCTCCCCATCTCTAGCATCCTTAGGTTTGTTCTCTCCTTCTGCAAGTTCAACGTATTGTTGTGGTTCTTTCTTTCTTTCTTCCTTCCTTCTTTCCTTCTTTCTTTCTATCTTTCTTTCTTTCTTAGCACCCAGTTATGGGTGAGAAGATGCAGAATTTCTCTTTCCTTGTCTGGCTTGTTTCACTTAACATAAGTTTCTCCAGATTCATCCATGTTGCTGCAAATGGCAGAATTTCATTCTTTTTATGGCTGAGTAGTATTCTACTGTGTATATATACCACATTTTCCTTATGCAGTCATCCATCGATAGACACTTAGGTTGGTTCCATATTTTGGCTACTGTAAATAGACCTGCAATGAACAGGGGAGTGCAGCTATCCCTTTGACATGATAATTTCCATTCATTTGGGTATATACCCAGCAGTTGGATTGCAGGATCATATGGTAGTTCTACTTGTAGTTGTTTGAGGAAACTCCATACTGCTTTCCATAATGGCTGTGCTAATTTACAGTCTCAACAACAGTGTAGAAGAGTTCCCCTTTCTGCACATCATCACCAGCACTTGTTGTTCTGGGTCTTTTTAATAATGGCCAGTCTAACTGGGGTGAGTTGATATGTCAATGTGGTTTTGCTTTGCTTTTCTCTGATGATTAGCGATGCTGAGCATTTTTTCATGTGCGTGTTGGCCATTTGCATGTCTTCATTTGAAAAATGTCTATTCATCTCCTTTGCCCATTCTTTAATTTGATTATTTCCATTTTTTACTGTATTGTTTGAGTTCTTTATATGTTCTGGATATTAATCCCATTGTCAGATGTATAGTTGGCAAATATTTTCTCCCATTCCATAGGTTGTCTTCCTACTCTGCTGATTGTTTCCTTTGCTGTACAAAAGCTTTTTAGTTTGATATAATCCCATTTGTTGTTTTTTCTTTTGTTACTTGTGTTTTTGAGGTCTTATTAATAAAGTATTTGCCCAGTTCTACTTCCTGCAGTGTTTCCCCTATGTTTTCTTTTAGTAATTTTATGGCTTGGGGTCTTATATTTAAGTCTTTAATCCATTTTGAGTTTATTTTGGTATATGGTGAGAGGTACAGATCCAGTTTCATTCTGCACATGGATGTCCAATTTTCCCACCACCATTTATCGAAGAGGCAGTCTTTTCTCCAAGGTACGTTCATTTTATTTTTTAATTTTATTTTGTCGATGTACAATGTGGTTGATTATTGTGGCCCATTACCGAAACCTCCCTCCCTCCTCCGTCTCCCCCTCCCACCCAACAATGTCCTTTCTGTTTGCTTGTTGTGTCAACTTCAAGGAATTGTAATTGTTATGTCTTCTTCTCTCCCCGGTTTTTTTTTTCTTTTGTGTGTGTGTGTGTGTGTGTGTGAATTTATTTATTTATTTTTAGCTCCCACCAATAAGTGAGAACATGTGGTATTTCTCTTTCTGTGCCTGACTTGTTTCACTTAATGTAACTCTCTCAGGGTCCATCCATGTTCTTGCAAATGGCAGTATTTCATTCTTTTTTATAGCTGAGTAGTATTCCATTGTGTAGATATACCACATTTTCCATATCCACTCATAGATGATGGACATTTGGGCTGGTTCCAACTCTTGGCTATTATATACACTGCTGCGATGAACATTGGGGAACAGGTATAATTTCGACTTGATGATTTCCATTCCTCTGGGTATCAGTGGGATAGCTGGGTCATGTGGTAGATCTATCTGCAATTCTTTGAGGAACCTCCATACCATTTTCCATAGAGGCTGCACCATTTTGCAGTCCCACCAACAATGTATGAGAGTTCCTTTTTCTCCGCAACCTCGCCAGCATTTATCGTTCAGGGTCTTTTGGATTTTAGCCATCCTAACTGGGGTGAGATGGTATCTCAATGTGGTTTTGATTTGCATTTCACGGATGCATGAGTGATGTTGAGCATTTTTTCATATGTCTGTTGGCCATTTGTATATCTTTCTTAGAGAAATGCCTACTTAGCTCTTTTGCCCATTTTTTAATTGGGTTGCTTGTTTTTTTCTTGTAAAGTTGTTTGAGTTCCGTATATATTCTGGATATTAATCCTTTGTCAGATATATATTTTGCAAATATTTTCTCCTACTCTCTTGGTTGTCTTTTAACTCTGTTAATTGTTTCTTTTGCTGTGCAGAAGCTCTTTAGTTTGATATAATCCCATTTGTTTATTTTTCCTTTGGTTGCCCTTGCTTTTGGGGTCTTATTCATGAAGTCTGTGTCCAGTCCTATTTCCTGAAGTGTTTCTCCTATGTTTTCATTAAGAAGTTTTATTGTTTCAGGGTGTATATTTAATTCTTTAATCCATTTTGAGTTGACTATGTTGTATGGTGAAAGGTATGGGTCTAGTTTCATTCTCCTGCATATTGATATTCAGTTCTCCCAGCACCATTTGCTAAAGAGGCAGTCTCTTCCCCAGTGTATAGGCTTCGTGCCTTTGTCAAAGAACAGATGGCTGTAATTGTGTGGGTTGATTTCTGGATTCTCTATTCTACTCCATTGGTCAGTGTGCCTGTTTTTATGCCAGTACCATACTGTTTGGTTATTATAGCTTTGTAGTATAGTTTAAAGTCAGGAAGTGTTATGCACCCAACTTTATTTTTATTGCTCAGTGTTGCTTTGGCTATGTGTGGTCTTTTGTTATTCCATATAAATGTCTGGATAGTTTTTTCCATTTCTGAGAAAAATGTCTTTGGAATTTTGATGGGGATTGCATTGAATTTGTGTATCACTTTGGGTAGTATGGACATTTTCACTATGTTGATTCTTCCAATCCACGAGCATGGGATATCTTTCCATCCTTGTGTATCCCCTCTAATTTCTCTCAGCAGTGGTTTGTAGTTCTCATTATAGAGATTTTTCACCTCCTTGGTTAACTCAATTCCTAAGTATTTTATTTTTGGGGTGGCTATTGTAAATGGGCAGGCTTTCTTGATTTCTCTTTCTGCATGTTCACTATTGGAGAAAAGAAATGCTACTGATTTTTGCGTGTTGATTTTGTATCCTGCTACTGTGCTGAAATCATTTATCAACTCCAAGAGTTTTTTTGTAGAGGCTTTAGGCTGTTCAATATACAGGATCATGTCATCTGCAAACAGGGACAGTTTGACTTCATCTTTTCCAATCTGGATGCCCTTTATTTCCTTCTCTTCTCAGATTGCTCTGGCCAGTACGTCCAACACTATGTTGAATAAGAGTGGTGAGAATGGGCATCCTTGTCTAGTTCCTGTTCTTAAAGGAAAAGCTTTCAGCTTTTCCCCATTCAGGATGATATTGCCAGTGGCTTTATCATATATGGTTTTAATTATGTTGATATACTTTCCATCTATACCTAACTTATAGAGGGTCTTTGTCATGAATGAATGTTGAATTTTATCAAATGCTTTTTCAGCATCTATAGAGATGATCATATGGTCCTTGTGTTTAATTTTATTGATATGGTGTATCACATTTATTGATTTGCATCTGTTGAACCAACCTTGCATCTCTGGGATGAATCCCACTTGATCGTAGTGAATAATTGTACGTATGTGTTGCTGTATTCTGTTTGCTAGTTTTTTTTTTTTTTTGATATTTTATAGCTAATTTATTGTATTTTTTACTTTAATTTTTTTGTGATATTTTCAGTTTGTCCCTAGAAATGTAAGAAATAGCAATTCTTGAAAATGTATTTCAGTTTTGTTGCAAGTGTTTTTTTATGTTTGTTTTGTTGTTATTGTTATTATTTTTTATTTTTTTATTTTTTTATTTTTTATTTTTATTTTGTCGATATACATTGTGGCTGATTATTGCTCCCCATCACCAAAAATTCGCTCCCTCCTCCCTCTCCTCCCTCCCCCACAACAATGTCTTTTCTGTTTGCTTGTCGTATCAACTTCAAGTAATTGTGGTTGTTATATCGTCTTCCCCCCCCCCCGGTATTTTTTTTGTGGGTGGGGGTGAATTTATATATTGATTTTTAGCTCCCACCAATAAGTGAGAACATGTGGTATTTCTCTTTCTGTGCCTGACTTGTTTCATTTAATATAATTCTCTCAAGGTCCATCCATGTTGTTGCAAATGGCAGTATTTCATTCGTTTTTATACCTGAGTAGTGTTCCATTGTGTAGATGTACCACATTTTCCATATCCACTCATCTGATGATGGACATTTGGGCTGGTTCCAACTCTTGGCTATTGTAAACACTGCTGCGATGAACATTGGGGAACAGGTATACCTTTGACTTGATGATTTCCATTCCTCTGGGTATATTCCCAACAGTGGGATAGCTGGGTCGTATGGTAGATCTATCTGCAATTGTTTGAGGAACCTCCATACCATTTTCCATAGAGGCTGCACCATTTTGCAGTCCCACCAACAATGTATGAGAGTTCCTTTTTCTCCGCAACCTCGCCAGCATTTATCGTTCAGAGTCTTTTGGATTTTAGCCATCCTAACTGGGGTGAGATGGTATCTCAGTGTGGTTTTGATTTGCATTTCCCGGATGCTGAGTGATGTTGAGCATTTTTTCATATATCTGTTGGCCATTTGTATATCTTCCTTAGAGAAATGCCTACTTAGCTCTTTTGCCCATTTTTTAATTGGGTTGCTTGTTTTCTTCTTGTAAAGTTGTTTGAGTTCCTTATCTATTCTGGATATTAATCCTTTGTCAGATGTATATTTTGCAAATATTTTCTCCCACTCTGTTGGTTGTCTTTTAAATCTGTTAATTGTTTCTTTTGCTGTGCAGAAGCTCTTTAGTTTGATATAATCCCATTTGTTTATTTTTCCTTTGGTTGCCCGTGCTTTAGGGGTCGTATTCATGAAGTCTGTGTCCAGTCCTATTTCCTGAAGTGTCTCTCCTATGTTTTCTTTAAGAAGTTTTATTGTTTCAGGGTGTATATTTAAATCCTTAATCCATTTTGAGTTGATTTTAGTACACGGTGAGAGGTATGGATCTAGTTTCATTCTCCTGCATATGGATATCCAGTTATCCCAGCACCATTTGCTGAAGAGGCAGTCCCTTCCCCAGTGAATAGGCTTGGTGCCTTTGTCAAAGATCTGCTGGCAGTAAGTGTGTGGGTTGATTTCTGGATTCTCTATTCTATTCCATTGATCAGTGTGCCTGTTTTTATGCCAGTACCATACTGTTTTGTTATTATAGCTTTGTAGTATAGCTTAAAGTCAGGTAGTGTTATGCCTCCGGCTTTATTTTTTTTGCTCAGCATTGCTTTGGCTATGCGTGGTCTTTTATTGTTCCATATAAATGTCTGGATAGTTTTTTCCATTTCTGAGAAAAATGTCTTTGGAATTTTGATGGGGATTGCATTGAATTTGTATATCACTTTGGGTAGTATGGACATTTTCACTATGTTGATTCTTCCAATCCAAGAGCATGGGATATCTTTCCATGTTCTTGTATCCTCTCTAATTTCTCTCAGAAGTGGTTTGTAGTTCTCATTATAGAGATTTTTCACCTCCTTGGTTAACTCAATTCCTAAGTATTTTATTTTTTGGGTGGCTATTGTAAATGGGCAGGCTTTCTTGATTTCTCTTTCTGCCTGTTCACTATTGGAGAAAAGAAATGCTATTGATTTTGTGTGTGTTGATTTTGTATCCTGCTACTGTGCTGAAATCATTTATCAACTCCAAGAGTTTTTTTGTAGAGGCTTTAGGCTGTTCAATATACAGGATCATGTCATCTGCAAACAGGGACAGTTTGACTTCATCTTTTCCAATCTGGATGCCCTTTAATTCCTTCTCTCTTCTGATTGCTCTGGCTAGTACTTCCAACACTATGTTGAATAGCAGTGGTGAGAGTGGGCATCCTTGTCTAGTTCCTGTTCTTAAAGAAAAAGATTTCAGCTTTTCCCCATTCAGGATGATATTGGCAGTGGGTTTGGCATATATGGCTTTAATTATGTTGAGATACTTTCCCTCTATACCTAACTTATAGAGGGTCTTTGTCAAGAATGTGTGCTGAATTTTATCAAATGCTTTCAGCATCTATACAGATGATCATATGGTCCTTGTGTTTGAGTTTATAACTTATAGAGGGTCTTTGTCAAGAATGTGTGCTGAATTTTATCAAATGCTTTCAGCATCTATACAGATGATCATATGGTCCTTGTGTTTGAGTTTATTAATATGGTGTATCACATTTATTGATTTGTGTATGTTGAACCAACCTTGCATCCCTGGGATGAATCCCACTTGATCGTGATGAATAATTGTACATGCGTGTTGCTGTATTCTGTTTGCTAGTATTTTAGTGAGGATTTTTGCATCTATATTCATCAAGGATATCGGCCTGTAGTTTTCTTTTTTGGTTATATCTTTTCCTGGTTTTGGTATCAGGATGATGTTTGCTTCATAGAATGATTTTGGGAGATTTGCATCCGTTTCAATCTTTTGGAATAGTTTGTAAAGAATCGGTGTCAATTCCTGTTTGAATGTTTGGTAAAATTCTGCTGTGAATCCATCTGGTCCTGGGCTTTTCTTTGTTGGGAGCCTTCTGATAACAGCTTCAATCTCCTTTATTGTTATTGGTCTGTTCAAATTTTCTACGTCTTCATGGTTCAGTTTTGGGCGCTTGTGTGTGTCCAGAAATTTATCCATTTCCTCTAGATTTTCAAATTTGTTGGCGTATAGTTGTTTATAGTAGTCTCGAATGATTCCTTGTATTTCAGATGAATCAGTTGTAATAACGCTTTTTTCATTTCTCATTTTTGCTATTTGAGTCTTCTCTCTTCTTTTTTTTGTTAGCCATGCTAATGTTTGTCAATTTAATTTATCTTTTCAAAAAACCAACTTTTTGATTCATTGATCTTTTGTATTGTTTTTTGGGTTTCAATTTCATTCAGTTCTGCTCTGATCTTAATGATTTCTTTCCATCTACTAACTTTAGGTTTGGATTGTTCTTGTTTTTCTAGTTCTTTAAGGTGAAGTGTTAGGTTATTCACTTGCCATCTTTCCATTCTTCTGAAGTGAGCGTTTAATGCAATAAATTTCGCCCTTAATACTGCTTTTGCAGTATCCCACAGGTTTTGGGATGATGTATCATTGTTTTCATTAGTTTCAATAAATTTTTTGATTTCCTGCTTGATTTCTTCTTGGACCCGTATGTCATTAAGTAGAATGCTGTTTAATTTCCATGTGTTTGTATAGTTTCCAAAGTTTCATTTGTTATTAATTTCTAGTTTTTATCCATTGTGGTCTGAGAAAATATATGGGATAATTCCAATTTTTCTGAATTTGTTGAGACTTGATTTGTGACCTAATATGTGATCTATCCTGGAGAATGATCCATGTGCTGATGAGAAGAATGAATATTCTGAGGTTGTTGGGTGGAATGTTCTGTAGATATCTGCCAATTCCAATTCGTCCAGAGTCTTGTTTAGATCTTGTGTTTCTCTACTGATTCTTTGCCTAGATGATCTGTCTAATATTGACAGTGGGGTGTTCAGGTCCCCTGCTATTATGGTATTAGTGTCTATTTCCTTCTTTAGGTCTAATAGAGTTTGTTTTATAACTCTGGCTGCTCCAACATTGGGTGTGTACATATTTATGAGTGTTATGTCTTCTTGATGGATCAGTCCTTTTATCATTAAGTAGTGTCCCTCATTGTCTCTTTTTATGGTTTTTAGTTTAACGTCTATTTTGTCAGATATAAGAATAGCTACTCCAGCTCGTTTTTCTTTTCTGTTTGCATGGTAAATCTTTTTCCATCCTTTCACTCTTAGTCTATGTGAATCTTTATGGGTGAGGTGGGTCTCTTGAAGGCAGCATATAGTTGGGTCCTCCTTTTTGATCCAGTCAGCCAATCTGTGTCTTTTGATTGGGGAATTTAAGCCTTTTACATTAAGAGCTGTTATTGAAAGGTGTTGATTTATTCCTAGCATTTTATTGGTTGTTTGGTTGTTTTGGGTGTCTTTTGTTCCTTGCTTTCTGATTTACTGTTTGTTTTCTGTGTTTGTTGGTTCCTTAGGATGCAGATAGTGTTTTTATTAGCTTGTTTTCTCTTCATGAATGCCATTTTTATTATACTAGCGGGTTTAGATTTTTCTTGGGTTTTTATGGCAGTGGTAGTTATTTTTCAGGAACCAAACCCAGTACTCCCTTGAGGATTTCTTGTAAGGGTGGTCGTGTGGTAGTGAACTCCCACAGTTTTTGTTTGTCTGAGAAATATACTATTTGCCCCTCATTTCAGAAGGATAGCCTTGCAGGGTAGAGTATTCTTGGCTGGCAATCTTTGTCTTTTAGTATTTTGAAAATATCATCCCATTCCTTTCTAGTTTTCAGGGTTTGTGATGAAAAGTCTGATGTTAACCTGATTGGGGCTCCCTTATAGGTGATTTGACGCTTCTCTCTTGCAGCTTTTAAGATTCTCTCTTTGTCTCTGAGTTTTGCCGATTTGACTATGACATGTCTTGGAGAAGGTCTTTTTGGGTTGAATACATTTGGAGATCGTTGAGCTTCCTGGATCTGAAGATCTGTGATTTTTCCTATACCTGGGAAGTTTTCTGCCACTATTTTGTTGAATATGTTTTCAATGGAATCTCCATTTTCCTCCCCTTCTGGAATACCCATGAGTCGGATATTTGAGCGCTTAAGGTTGTCTGATATCTCTCTCAGATTTTCTTCAATGTCCTTGATTCTTTTTTCTTTATTTTTGTCTGCTTGTGTTATTTCAAACAGACCATCTTCAAGTTCAGAGTTTCTCTCTTCAACTTCGACAAGCCTGCTGGTTAAACTCTCCATTGTGTTTTTGATTTTGCTGAATAACTTCTTCAGTTCAGCAAGTTCTGCTACATTTTTTTTTCAGGACATTGATTTCCTTGTACATTTCCTCCTTCAGATCCTGTATACTTTTCCTCATTTCATCATGATGTCTAGCTGAGTTTTCTTGTATCTCATTCAGTTTCCTTAGAATTATCACTCGAAATTCCTTGTCAGTCATTTCAAGGGCTTCTTGTTCTATAGGATCTAGAGTTTGAGATTTATTAACTTTTGGTGGTGTACTTTCTTGATTTTTTGTATTTCTGGTATCTTTTTTTTTTTTTTGATGTTTATTCATTGTGGCAGGGGGTTTCACAGTCCACCGGTTTGAGACTATTGACTAACTAAGATGTTGCTGTGGTTGCCAATTTCGTATGGCTACCTCCGTGACTGCTCAGTTGGCCTCTAGTGCCTTGTGTGTATGGTTGCCTCGGGTCTTGGGCCTCTCCGGGGAGCCACCTTTCTGGTCAGCTTGGACTCTGCTGGGCTGCTGGATCACATACCACAGGGTGTGTGATCTCTGTTGAGCTTTCAATTCCCGTGCAGGACTTCTCCCTGTTCCGTGTGCTCTGGCCCAGGCTGTTGGATCGTGCAGTGGCGACCCCACAGGGTGTGTGGTTTCTGTCGAGTCTCCGCCTCCCTGGCCGCCCGTCTCCCCACTCTGTGCGCACTGGGCTGGGCTGGGACGTGTCTTCTGCAACCCTCGTCTATCAGCTGGGCCTTCAAGACCCTGCTCAGCACCTCCTCGCCCTGGAAGTCTACCAGGTTTCTGGTAGGCACAGACGACCGGTTGCTCTGGGTGCCTTTGTAGCACTGTGTAGATCTTTCTCGGGACTTGTTCACCTTTGTATCCCCCCCGGTATGGACTGAGTCTAGCGCCCGCCTGCAGCCAGCTCTCCAGCAGGTTCAAGTGGACTTGGGAACTCTCCTACCACACTGTTCCCAACCAGAAATTGGTTAGGCGTTTTTCCGAACAGGTGGCCGCAGAGATGGTATCTGCCTCCCAGTAACAGGGAGTTTACCACGGCTGGAGTCCAGGGTGTGGTGGAGTGACAGTCGGCCCCGCCCGTACTTCCTTACCCTCCCAACACTGGCCGGGGATGCCCCACGCCACCAGCCCCACCAGAGAACCGCAGAGGGAGTGGTAGGAGGGGCCGGCCTGCAGGCCCCGGGAAGCCCCACGCCGGGGCAAGCAAGTGGGAAGACTCAGTGAGAAACCGAGCGGAGCCAGGCCGGAGCTGTCAGCACCTGGGAAAATGGAGGCAGCCCCGGGGCGGTGAGTGAACCGGTGATGCAGGCGGAAGCCAGGTGGGCGTCAGCCCCCCGAGCAGGGCTGGGCCAGGGGTCACTCACAGGGCTGTGCCAAGTCGGGTGCTCACTCTCTGCCTCTGGTTTGTCGCCTTCCCCGTTCTCGGCCGCTGCCACCTCGGGCTGTTCACTCGGTCCTGCGGCGTGGCTCGGGCATTCCCAGGAATCTTCTTTTATGCCGGCCTGAAACCTTGAATCCTGAATAGGGCAGCTGGCCACCTTCTGCGCAGCCCCAGCCTCCGGGATCCTGTCTGCATCAACAGCAGCCCTGCCGCCATGTTCCCTGTTTAGAGACTCGCTTTTGCAGCTAAGAAACAGTTCTTTTCCTGCTCCATACTTCAAAGCTGTTGCCTGTAAATGAGGCAGCCTCTCCTGCCGGGGGCAAAGTGGCGGTCAGCCCCCACGACCAGCCAGCAGCAGCGGTCCTCCCTTGAGAGACGGCAAGAGGAAGGTCCACAAGTTTCCCGGCTGCCTAAGGCCCAGTGGTCGCCTTTTCTACCTCAGCTACTCCGAGCCAACCGCCGCAGCCACCGCCATCTTGAAAAAACTGTTTGCTAGTATTTTAGTGAGGATTTTTGCATCTATATTCATCAAGGATATCGGCCTGTAGTTTTCTTTTTTGGTTATATCTTTACCTGGTTTTGGTATCAGGATGATGTTTGCTTCATAGAATGAGTTTGGGAGATTTGCATCTGTTTCAATCTTTTGGAATAGCTTGTAAAGAATCGGTGTCAATTCCTCTTTGAATGTTTGGTAAAATACTGCTGTGAATCCATCTGGTCCTGGGCTTTTCTTTGTTGGGAGCCTTCTGATAACAGCTTCAATCTCCTTTATTGTTATTGGTCTGCTCAGGTTTTCGACGTCTTCATGGCTCAGTTTTGGGAGCTTGTGTGTCCAGAAATTTATCTATTTCCTCCAGATTTTCAAATTTGTTGGTGTATTGTTGTTTATAATAGTCTCGGATGATTCCTTGTATTTCAGCTGAATCAGTTGTAATATCACCTTTTTCATTTCTAATTTTGGTTATTTGAATCATCTCTCTTTTTTTTTTTTTTGTTAGCCATGCTAATGGTTTGTCAATTTTATTTATCTTTTCAAAAAACCAACTTTTTGATTCATTGATCTTATGTATTGTTTTTTGGGTTTGAATTTCATTAAGTTCTGCTCTGATCTTAATGATTTCTTTCCGTCTGCTAACGCTCGGTTTGGATTGTTCTTGTTTTTCTAGTTCTTTAAGGTGAAGTGTTAGGTTGTTCACTTGCCATCTTTCCATTCTTCTGAAGTGAGCGTTTAATGCAATAAATTTCGCCCTTAATACTGCTTTTGCAGTATCCCACAGGTTTTGGTATGATGTATCATTGTTTTCATTAGTTTCAATAAATTTTTTGATTTCCTGCTTGATTTCTTCTTGGACCCATATGTCATTAAGTAGAATGCTGTTTAATTTCCATGTGTTTGTATAGTTACCAGAATTTCGTTTGTTATTGATTTCTAATTTTAATCCATTGTGGTCTGAGAAAATATATGGGATAATTCCAATTTTTTTGAATTTGTTGAGACTTGATTTGTGACCTAATATGTGATCTCTCCTGGAGAATGATCCATGTGCTGATGAGAAAAATGAATATTCTGAGGTTGTTGGATGGAATGTTCTGTAGATATCTGCCAAGTCCAGTTGGTCTAGAGTATTGTTTAGATCTTGTTTTTCTCTGCTGATTCTTTGCCTCGATGATCTATTCAATATTGACAGTGGGGTGTTCAGGTCCCCTGCTATTATGGTATTAATGTCTATTTCCTTCTTTAGATCTAATAGAGTTTGATTTATAAATCTGGCTGCTCCAACATTGGGTGCATATATATTTATGATTGTTATGTCTTCTTGATGGATCAATCCTTTTATCATTACACAGCATCCCTCATTGTCTCTTTTTATGGTTTTTAGTTTAAAGTCTATTTTATCAGATATGAGAATAGCTACTCCAGCTCGTTTTTCTTTTCTGTTTGCGTGGTAAATCTTTTTCCATCCTTTCACTCTTAGTCTATGTGAGTCTTTATGGGTGAGGTGGGTCTCTTGAAGGCAGCATATAGTTGGGTCCTCCTTTTTAATCCAGTCAGCCAGTCTGTGTCTTTTGATTGGGGAATTTAAGCCTTTTACATTAAGAGCTGTTATTGAAAGGTGTTGATTTATTCCTAGCATTTTGTTGATTGTTTGGTTGTCTTAGGTGTCTTTTGTTCCTTGCTTTCTGATTTACTGTTTGTTTTCTGTGTTTGTTGGTTCCTTGGGTTGTTGATAGCCTTTTTGTTTGTTTGTTTTCTCTTCATGAATGCCATTTTTATTCTACTAGTGGGTTTTGATTTTTCTTGGGTTTTTATGGCAGTGGTTGTTATTTTTCAGGTACCAAACCCAGTACTCCCTTGAGAATTTCTTGTAAGGGTGGTTGTGTGGTTGTGAACTCCCGCAGTTTTTGTTTGTCTGAGAAATATACTATTTGCCCTTCATTTCAGAAGGATAGCCTTGCGGGTAGAGTATTCTTGGCTGGCAATGTCTGTCTTTTAGTATTTTGAATATATCATCCCATTCCTTTCTGGTTTTTAGGGTTTGTGATGAGAAGTCTGATGTTAGTCTGATTGGGGCTCTCTTATAGGTGATTTGACGCTTCTCTCTTGCAGCTTTTAAGATTCTCTCTTTGTCTCTGAGTTTAGTCAATTTGACTATAACATGTCTTGGAGAGGGCCTTTTTGGGTTGAATACGTTTGGAGATCGTTGAGCTTCCTGGATCTGAAGATCTGTGATTTTTCCTATACCTGGGAAGTTTTCTGCCACTATTATGTTGAATATTGTTTCAATGCAATCTCCTTTTTCCTCCCCTTCTGGAATACCCATGACTCAGCTATTTGAGCACTTAAGGTTGTCTGATATCTCTCTCAGATTTTCTTCAATGCCTTTGATTCTTTTCTCTTTTTTCTTTTTTTTTTTTTTTTTTTTTTTTGTCTGCCTGTGTTATTTCAAACAGCCCATCTTCAAGTTCAGAGGTTCTCTCTTCAACTTCGACAAGCCTGCTGGTTAAACTCTCCGTTGTGTTTTTTATTTCACTGAATTAATTCTTCAGTTCAGCAAGTTCTGCTACATTTTTTTTCAGGGCATTGATTTTCTTGTACATTTCCTCTTTCAGGTCCTGTATACTTTTCCTCATTTCATCATGATGTCTAGCTGAGTTTTCTTGTATCTCATTCAGTTTCCTTAGGATTATCACTCGAAATTCCTTGTCAGTCATTTCAAGGGCTTCTTGTTCTATAGGATATAGAGCTTGAGAATTATTACCCTTTGGTGGTGTACTTTCTTGATTTTTCGTATTTCTGGTATCTTTGCTTTGATGTTTGTTCATTGTGGCAGGGGGCTTCACAGTCCATAGGTTTGACACTATTGTCTGACTAAGATGTTGCCGTGGTTGCCAATTTTGTATGGCTATCTCAGTAACTGCTCAGTTGGCCACCAGTGCCTTGCATGTGTGGTTGCCTCGGGTCTTGGGCCTCTCCGGGGAGCCATTTCTCTGGTCAGCTTGGACTCAGCCGGGCTTCTGGGTCACACGGTGGTACCGTAGGGTGTGTGGTCTCTGCCGAGTTTCCACTTCTCCAGCTGGATGTCTCCCTGTTCCACACACACTGGGCCAGGCTGCTGGGATGCATGGACGCACCGCAGAGAATGTGGTCTCTGCGGAGCTTCATCTTCCCCTGCTGGACGTCTCCCTGCTCCGTGCATGCTGGGCCGGGCTTGGGATGGAGCCAGGTGGCAGCGGTGAAGCCTACCTGCTGCTGGATCGCATGGCGGCAGCCCCCCCAAGGGGGTGTGGTCTCTGCGGAGCTTCTGCCTCCCCCACTGGGCGTCTCCCCACTCCACGTGCACTGGGCTGGGCTGCTGGATCGCATGGTGGCAGTGTGGTCCCCATGGAGTTCCCACCTCCCATGCCGGACGTCACCCTGCTCCATGCGCACTAGGCCAGGCTGGAAATGGGGCCAGGTGGCAGCGGTGAAGCCTACCTGATGGATCATGCAGTGGTGGCCCCACAGGGTGTGTGATTTCTGTGGAGCCTCCGCCTCCCCTGCTGGACGTCTCCCCACTCTGTGTGCACTGGGCTGGGCTGGGAATGGAGCTGGGTAGCAGTGGTGAAGCAGTGGTGAAGCCGGATCGTGCGACAGCGGCCCCGCAGGGCGTGCGGTCTCTGTGGAGCTTCTGCCTCCCCCGCTGGACGTCTCCTAATTCTGTATGCACTTGATGTTATGTTTTTATAGTTGTAAATCGGTTGATTTGTGGGAGAGAGTGACTCTAGGGATCGTCTATTCTGCCATCTTGACCAGAAGTCTCCAAGGTATGTTCTTGTTGCCTTTCTCAAAGATCAGTTGGCTGTAAGTAGGTGGGTTGATTTCCAAGTTCTCTATTCTGTTCTATTGATCTGAGTGTCTGTTTTTATTCCAGTACCATGCTGTTGTGGTTACAATAGCTTTGTAATATAATTTGAAGTTGGGTAGTGTTATGTCTCCAGTTTTATTTTATTTATTTATCTATTCATTTTTTGCTCAGGATTGCTTTGGCTACTCAGGATCTTTTGTTGTTCCATATGAATTTCAGGATTGCTTTTTCTATTTCTGTGAAGAATGTCATTGGTATTTTGATGGGGATTGCATTGAATCTATAGACTGCTTTGGGTAGAATGGACATTTTCATGATGTTAATTCATTCCATCCAAGAGCATGGTATGTCTTTCCACCTTTTTGTGTCCTCTTTAATTTCTTCAATAATGTTTTGTTGTTCTTATTGTAGAGATCTTTCACCTCCTTGGTTAAATTGATTCCTAGGTGTTTTATTTGGGGGGAGACTATTGTAAAAAGGCTTGCTTTCTTGATTTCTTTTTCTGCTAGTTCATTACTGGAGTATAAAAATGCTACCGATTTTGAGATGTTGATTTTGTATCCTGCAACATTACTGAAATTGTTAGTCAGCTCTAAGAGTTTTTTGGTAGAATCTTTAGGTTTTTCTATATATAAGATCAGGTAATCTGCAAACAGGGACAATTTGACTTCGTCCTTTCTGATCTGGATGCCCTTTATTTCTTTCTCTGGCCTGATTTCTCGAGCTAGTGCTTCCAATACTATGTTAAATAGGAGTGGTGAGAGTAGGCATCCTTGTCTTCTTCCTGTTCTTAATGGGAAAACTTTCAGCTTTTCCCCATTCAGGATGATATTGGAGATTGGTTTGCAGTGTATATTCTTGCCTGTCTTTTATTGCAGCCACAGTGTCTATCATGCTTTTTATACCTTGTCTTATTTTCTTCTATTGGTGGTTTTGGTGACTTCCTTAAATGCCCTTCTTAAGTTTGCATTTAAATCTTCATGCTTGGCCACTTTATAATTTAGTTTTTACTTCTAATAGGATTTTTACATTTTTATCCATTTCCTGTCTGTGTTCATTATTGTTCCATTTTTCAAAAATCCATTTCTGTACTTAGTTTTTGATGTTCTGATTCAACATGTTTTTCCTGTCTCCAAATGCTTATTTGAGGATATTTCATTCTCCTTGGTTTATTTTCTTCTTGGATGTGTTTGTGTGTGTGTGTGGCTTGCATCTTACTTTCTACTTTTTTCTTACAGCAGCTTTGTTTAGATAAGGACCTCTACTTTCTCTGCATTTCACAGATGGTGTTGATGGTTTGGGTAGTCTGTGATTTTTTTCTATAGCTGACTGGCACCCTCTGCCTTCTATTTTGTGAAGGTCAGTTTCTTTCACAGATGGCTTTTTTGCTGGGGCGAGGGGATCGGACAATGGCCAGAGATTTGTGTTTTCTTCCACTTTATTTTGTAGCTTCCTAAAATGCCTCCCTCCTTCTTTTTCTCATCACCAACCAATCCAAAGGACAGCTCTCCCTGCTGTTTTCCTCTCTTCTCCTCTGGAAGTGAGGACTTCCAAATTGACCACCTCAAGTCTGCACACTTCTAAGTTTGATTCCTGACTCCCGTTCTCTTATCTATCAGGATTCTTTTTTAGTATCTTCTCTCTTAGGGTGGAATTTGTCCTCTGGGGGTGACTGTTGCTCAGTCTTAGAACTTTTGATCCTCTTTTCTCCCCTTCACATTATTTTTCCTCCTTGAGAATCAGTAGCTCTCTAGACATTGGTGTATTTAACTTTTCCTCTTGTGAGAACTTTCTAATGTTCTTAAACTTTAGTCATGCTGAAGATGGGTGGTTTGCGTAATTTTATTTGTTTTGTGGCTGTGCTGTTGAGGATGTCTGCATAGGTTCTGATTTTGGCGTTTGCCATGATTTCAGTTTCCACTTACACTCATTAATTGCATCCAGGATCCCAATAGTGAGAAGTAAGAGCTGGCACCATGCAGAACATCTTGTTTTATGCAATCTTTTCATAGTGTCTCCCATGGCATTTACATTAGTTAAAATCAAACAAAGAAGCTGAAATGGAGTTTTTTGGTTTGGTTTGGTTTGGTTTTTGGGGTGTGTGTGTGTGTTTGTGTGTGTGTGTGTGTGTGCACGCGCGTGCACGCGCATGTGTTTGCGTGTGTGTGTGATATGGATAAGGCAATGATTTGGGCAGCCTTAAAACAGAGGGTTACCCATGGGTTTATATATTGTCATTCTCTCTCTCTCCCCTTAATTTAGCTTTACTTACTCCTACCTGGATAATTTGAGACTCAGAGCCACAGGGTCAAGAGAATCAACAAACATTATTCCGAGGGCTCTAAATACCTGACAATCATATCTCCTGAAAATGATATGGACTGAGCTACGTTACAATAGAGGAGAAAAGCTGAGTGACTCACCTTCTCAGCATCAAAGATCTTAGGAATCAGGTGGCAGTGCCCTCAGGAGGAGAGCAAAAGGGAACAGGATTCACACCTGTAACTTTTCTAAGTGTGGGAGAATAATTTTACTATTTCTCAGGTGTTATAACAGTGATTCTAAGATGTTAGAATAGATGATAAATGAATTCCTACTGTGTTCACCCAGAGCATCAACACAAAACCCGCTGACTAACTCCCACTCTCCTTGAGGACTATCCTACGTAAAATGCGGTAGGAGTGCTACACGTTATTGATTTCTTTATTCTCCAGGTCTCTAGAATTTGAGGATTATGTGTATGTGTGTGTGTGTGTGTGTGTGTGTGTGTGTGTGTGTGTGTGTGTGTGTGTGTGTGTGTGTGTGTGTGTGTGTGTGTGTGTTTGGACATGTGGTGTTTTGGAATAAATATTGTGGCACATTTGGGTAACACAGACGATTAGTTAGATTTAACTTGTAAGAAAGTGTTTTAAATTAAATTCTGTTGTTAATATTTTTAATTAATATATTTCATTTTTTTAGGACAGTTTTAGGTTTACAGAAAAATTGAACAGAAAGTACAAAGTTCCCATATACACTTACCCCACCCACACAGTTTTCCCAATTATTAACATCTTGTATTAATGAAGTACATTTGTTACAATTGAAGAGCCAACATGGATACATTATTATTATTAAAGTCTATAATTCACATTAGGGTTCACTCTGTGTTGTGCACGCTATGGGTTTTGACAAATGTGTACTGTGAATCCACCATTACAGTATCATACAGAGCGTTCTCACTACCCTAAAAATCCTCTCTGCTCCGCCTATTCATCCCTCCCTCCCCTATAATGCCTGGCAACCGCTAATCAATCTATTTACTGTCCCACGGTCTTGCCTTTTCCAGAATGTCATATAGTTGGAATCACACAGTGTGTCACCTTTTCAGATTGGCTTTTTTCACTAAGCAATATGCACTTTGGGTTTCTCCATGTCTTTTTGTGGCTGGAAAGCTCATTTCTTTTTAGCACTGAATAATATTTTATCGTCCGAATGTACCAAAGTTCATTTATCCATTCATCTACTGAAGGACATCCTGATTGCTTTCAATTTTTGGCAATTACTAATAAAGCTGCTATAAACAGTAATGTGCAGGTTTTTGTGTGGTCATAATTTTTCAATTCATTTGGGTAAAAATCGAGGAGTGCAATTACTAAATCATGTGATAAGAGTATTTTAGTTTTGTAAGAAATTGCCAAACTGTCTTCCAAATTGGCTGTACCCTTTTGGATTCCGGACAGCAATGAATAAGGGTTCCTCTTACTCCACGTTCTCATTGGCATTTGGTGTTGTCGGTGTTTTGGATTTTAGCCATTCTGGTAGGTGTTTGTGGTATCTCATTGTTTTAATTTGCAGTTCCTGAGAGACATATGATGTTGACCACTTTTTCATATACTTATTTGCCATCTGTATACAACAGTCCCCCTTTATCCACCATTTTGCTTTCTGCAGTTTCAGGTACCTGTGGTCAACTGCAGTCTGAAAATATTAAATAAAATTCCAGAAATAATAAATTTATAAGTTTCAAGTTGCATGCCATTCTGAGTAGCATGATGAAATCTCGCACCATCCCACTCCATCCTACCACCCCATCCTTCCCAGGCCGTGAATCATCCCTTCTTCCAGTGTATCCACACTGTACACGTCACCCACCCATTAGTCACTTAGTAGCCTCAGGATTATCAGATCAACTGTGCTTGTGCTCCTCACCTTTATTTTACTTAGCAATGGCCCCAAAGAGCAAGTGGTGATGTTGCAATTGTTCTATTTTATTATTATTTATAGTTGTTAATCTCTTCCTGTGCCTAATTTATAAATTAAACTTTATCATAGGTATGTATGTACATATAGGAAAAAAACAGCATATATGGGGTTTGGTGCTATTTGCAGTTTCAGGCATCCACTGGGGTCTTCGAATGTATCACCTGCAGTTGAGGGGGTACTACCGTATCTTCTTTGGCAAGGTGTCCGTCCAGATCTTTTATCTGTCTTTTAATTGGGTTGTTTGTTTTTTATTGGTGAGTTTTAAGAGTTCTTTGTGTATTTTAGACACCAGTTCTTTATCATATATACATTTTGCAAAGATTTTCTCCCAATCAGTGGCTCATCTTTTAATCCTTTTAACAGTGTTTTTACAGAGCAGAAGTTTTTTATTTTAATGAAGTCCACCTTATCAATTTTTTCCTTCGTGGATTGTGCTTTTGGTATTATATATAAAAAGTCATTGACAAACCCAAAGTCACCTAGATTTTTTATTTTATCTTCTAGGAGTTTTACAATTTTGTGTTTTACATTTATGTCTATGATCCATTTTGAGTTCATTTTTGTGAAGGGTGTAAGGTCTATGTCCACACTTTTTTTCTTTTTGCATGTGGATGTCCAGTTGTTCTAACACCATTTGTTGAAAAGACTATCTTTTTTCTATCCTTTCTAACCTAAAACTGCTACAAAAATAAAGTCGATTTTTCCCATTGAATTGCCTTTGCTTCTTTGTCAAAGATCAGTTGACTATATTTATGTAAGTCTAGTTCTGGACCCTCTCTTCTGTTCCATTGATCTATTTGTCTATTATTTTGCCAATATCACACTATCTTGATAATCATGGCTTTACAAGAAGCCTTGAAGTTGGGTAGTTTCAGTCTACTGACTTTTTTTTTTTTCTTCAGAATTGTGTTGGCTATTCTGGGTGTTTTTCCTTTCTGCATAAACTTAAATTTTCTTACATTTTTCTCTTCTAATTTCATTTATTTTTATTTTTATTAATTGACACAATGATTGTACATATAAACTTTAGAATCAGTTTAATGATATTAACAAAATAACTTGCTGAGATTTTGATTGGGATCATGTTAAATCTATAATAGATCAAGTTTGTAAGAACCAACATCTCACAATACTGAGTCTTCCTATCCATAAATGTGGAATATCTCTTCATTTATTTAGAATTTCTTTGATCTCTTTCATCAGAATTTTGTAGTTTTCCTCATATAGATCTTGGACATAGTTCATTAGATTTATACTGAAGTATTTCTTTATTGGTGCTGATGAGAATAATATTGTGTTTTAAATTTCAAATTAAAATTTCCAATTGTTCATTACTAGTATATAGGAAAGCAATGGACTTGTATCCTACAACCTTGTTATAAGCACTTATTAGTTACAGGAGTTTTTGCTGAATCTCTGGGATTTCCTACATAGACAATCGTGTTGTCTGCAAAGAATAAAAGTTTTATGCCTTCCTCCCCAAAATGTTTACATTTTATTCCCTGTTTTGTCTTATTGCACTAGCTTGCACTTCAAGCACAATGTTAAATAGGGGTGGTGAGAGGGGACATACTGTGAATCTACAGATCAGTTTACAGACAATTGACATGTAACAACAATGAGTCTTCTGATCCATGAACACAATATATCTCTCCACTTAGGTCTTCTGTAATTTATCTCAGCAATATTTCATGGTTTTAAGTGCACACATTTTACACATATCATGTCAGGTTTATCCCTAAGTATTTCTTATTTTTATACTATTGTAAATGGTGTCTCTTTTTAACTTTTAATGTCCAATTATTCATTGATAGTGTGTAGAAATATAATTAATTTTCATATAAGGATCATATACTCTGCAACATTGTTAAAGTCACTTGTTAGTTCTAATAGCTTTTTGTAAATTCTTTCAGATTTTCTACATAGACAATCATGTCATTGTGAGCAAAGGCAATTTTTCTTCTTCCTTTCAATTCTTTTTCTTGCCTATTGCTCTGACTAGAACTTCCAGTACCACACTGACTAGGAGTGGTGATAGAGGACATCCTTGCTTTGTTTCTGGTGGTAGGAGCAAAGCATTCGGCCTTCAACAACTGAATTGGTATTAGCTGTAGGTATTCTGTGGATTCCCTTTATTAAGTTAAGAAAGTACCTTTCCATTCTTAGTTTTCTGAGTTACTTCTGTCTGGAATCAATGTTGAATTTTATCAAAAAAATTTTCTGTGTTTATTAATATGATCGTATAAATTTTCTTTTTTGATCTGTTAACATGGTGATTTACATTGAAAGTTTTCAAATGGTAAAAACAACCTTGTATTCTTGGGATAAACCCCACTTGGATATAAGGTATTCTCTTTTTTATATATTGTTGGATTCTATTTTCTAAAACTGTTTAAGAATTTTTGTATCTATGTTTAAGAACTTTTTTGAATCTATGTATCATAAGAGATATTGGTCTGTAATTTTCTTTTGTTGTAATGTCCTCTGTCTGGTTTTGATATCAGAGTAATACCAACTTATGGTATGAGTTGAGAAAAATTCCTTTAAGTTTTTGGAAGAGTTTGTGTAGGATTGGCATTATTCTGTCAATGTTTGTTGAAGGCATGTGGACATGGAGACATTTTTGTAAAAAGATTTTTAACCACACATTCAATTCCATATGTATGGAACACACGCACACGCACACACACAAGGGTACTTCAAAAAAATAATGGAAAGATTTGTATTATCTTTCAATTCTATTTTCCATGAACTTTTTGAAGTACCTCATATGTGTATGTGTGTCGTTGTCTGTGTCTGTGTGTGTATTCAGGTTATTTTTTAATGAGCTTTGGTGATTTGTGTCTTTCAAGAAATTTGTGCATTTCATCTAAGCTGTTGAATTTATTAGTACACAGAAGTTCATAATATTTCCTTATTATTCTTTTAATATCTACAGACTCTGTAGTGATTTTTAACTCTCTCATTCCTGATATTGGTAATTTGTTGTCGGAGGCCGGCTCTGACGAGAACAAAGGTAACCTGAAAGTAGAAGACTGCTGGGAAATAAAGACAGAGAAAAGCGGGGATCGAGGGGGCTAAGAGCAGGGATGCTGCTCACTAGCAAGATTATTCAGGTTACAATCTTATTTATATCCTACTGGCTGAAGTCTACGTGAAGGAATGTAACAAACAAGCTTTTTTTAAAAAAACAATACAGATGGCCTTGGAATTTCCTTGTTCCCTGCTCTCACGTCAATGGCTCATAAACATCTGAGGAACATGACGTTTATGGCAAATACCAGATCTAATCTCAAGGTGTATTTCTAGGCAAGAAGCACGCATACACTGACCTGTGCATGACCCTTAGCAAGGACACCATTATTTCAGATCTCCCTACTTGCTTGTAGGATATGCAAGAGAGACCCCTTTCAAGGCCCTCTTTAGCACCCCGCAAGCTAGTCAGGCCTGCACAGGTCCCCACAATTTGTGTCTTTTTTCTTATTTTTGCGTTAGTCTGGAGAGACGTTTCTCAATTTTATTGATCTTTTCCAACAACCAGCTTGTCACTTTATGGATTTTCCGTGGTTTTTTGGTTTGCTTGTTTGTTTGCCTCCTCTGCTCATTTGTTTGGGTTTTTTTGCTTTTGGTTTCTATTTCAGTGATTTCCATTGCGATCTTTATTGTTTTCTTTATTTTGCTTATTGAATTTTGTTTGTTATTCTTTACCTGCTTTCTTAGGGTGGAAGTTGGAGTCATCAGTTTGAGACTTTTCTTCTCTAATTTAGGCATTCAGTGCTATAAATTTCCCTCTAAGTACTGTCTTAGCATTATCCCACAAATTTTCTATTTTGTGTTTTCATTTTTACTCAGTTCAAAATACTTTCTAATTTTCATCTTAATTTCTTCTATAATCCATGAGTTGTTTAGAAGTATGACATATTGTTTCCAAATATTTGGGGATTTTTCCAGATATTTTTCTGGGTTTGATTTTTAATTTAATTCCTTTGGAGTCAGGGAATGTATTTTATATGAACTGAATTATTTTATATTTATTAAGACTCATTTTATGGCCTAGACAATATTTTATCTTGGTAAATGTTTTATGTGCACTTGGGAAGGATATCTACTCCGTTGTAGCATGAAATGTTCTATAAATGTCAATCAGGTTAAGTTAACTGCTAATGTTTTTCAAGTCTTCTATATCTTAGCTGATTCTCTGCCTACTTGTTATGTCAATTATTGGGAGAGGGAAGTTAAGATCTCCAACTATAATTGTATATCTGTTTATTTGTCTTAGCCATTCTATCAGTTTTTGCTCCATATATTTTGAAATCAAGGTGTCAGGCAGCTGTGTTCTCATCTGGAGACTCTCAGAAAGAAACTGCTTCCAAGCTTATTAAGGCTATCATCAGAGTTCAGTTACTTGTGGTCATAGGACTAAGGTCCCCATTTTCTGACTGATTGTTACCTGTGGTTTGCTCTCAGCACCTAGAGCTGCTCTCAGGTCCCTACCATGTGGACCTTGAGAGCCAGCAATAAATTATTTTCCTCACATCAAATCCCCTTCGTGGTTTGAATTTCTCTTGCTAGAAATGGTTCCACATTCCTTTTAAGGACTCACCTGATTAAGTCATGCCCACCCAGAATAATCTCCCTTTCTTAAAGTCAGTTGCACTATATTACTTAACCTTATCATGACAGTGACCCTCCTATCAAATTCATAGGTCCCACCTACACTCAAGAGAAGGGGCCTATGATAAACTGCACACCAGGGGTTGAGAATCTAAAGGCCCGTCTTAGAATTCTGCCTACCACAATGACAAAGGGCTCAGAAACCTCAAAATTTGCCATCAAGAGGAAACTGCTGAGAGTAGTACCCAGATTAAACAAAGCAGTTTTTCTTGGAAAAACACACAGAAGGAAGATGGATCAAGAGGTAATGGGTCTCATCTCAGAAGGAGGTAGAAAACAACACCTTCCAAATGAATGTGGACTTATCACTTTGAAAGCCAAGACCTGTGGAGAATTCTAGGAAGCACAAGGCTGAAGACTTCCCTGAACCAGACTGGGCTTTGGAGAGCCCAAGGAGAGGCTACTCAGAAGCTCTTATTGTAAGTTTTTTTATTAAAGCAACAGAGGAGAGAGTCTTTGAAGCACGAAGCATGGAAAGATCCCTAGTCTCTACTCTTCCAAACTACACAGGAACTTTCAGCTATTTTTCTAGGAAAAAAGAAAATCTGTTCCACTTAAATATGGTTAATTCACAAGGAATTTAGTCTGCTTCCATACAAATATACTCTAAGAAAAAGTATTAACATGAGCAGCCTCGTTTTTCTGACAATAAAATTTTCCAGAAAAATGTGATCACAAAGTGGATAAAAGGGGTCTTCAAACAGTTCATGGAAAGATTTGCATTATCATTTAATTCTATTCTTCTACAAACTTTTTGAAGTACCCTCAAATGTAACTTACTATTTAAAAACTAAAGGAAACAGATAAAAATCATTAGATAATAACACAAAACAGAAATAGAAGAACTCAGAGAAGAGATGGAGAGACAACAGTGGGATATGAAACAGAAACCTACGGGACCAAAGTTAGAAATAGAAAAAACTGAGAATAAATGATCATAAACAATGATTAAACTCAAAGGAACACAAGAGAGAATACTGCAGAAATCGCGGTAACCAAATAGAAGAATGAAAACATACTGGGAAAAAAAATGAAACAACAATGTTAAAAAGAAAAAAATAACTTCAGAAAGGATTAAACCTAGGAGATAGGCAATGGAGATTGAACATACAGATAGTTGCAGCTTCTAGGGAAGAAGCCCAATGCTATAATTCAAGAAAACTTTCCCAAAATGGGAGAGTCTTAAATCTACATATTTATAGCATATACCATGTAACTAGGAAATTGAGTCCAAACGGTCAGTGCCAATTCATACACAAGTAAAACTACGTGACTTGAAACATCCAGATTCTTTTGTTTTGTTTTGTTTTTAATTGACACATAATAATTGCACATATTTATGGAGTACACTGTGATGTTTTGATACATATATACATCGTGTAATGATCGAATCATGCTAATTAGCATATCCATCACCTCAAACACTTGCCATTTCTTTGCCCTCAAATATCCCAACAAAAGACAAATTTATCTATAAAGGGAATGTATCAGATTAGCTTCTCACATCTTAACAGCAACATTCAGTATCAGTAAACAGTGGAGCAATCGGTATAATATTACTCCTGTAAAAATATGGGAGCCGATAATTTTACATTCAGCCAAGGTGTCAGTCAGTCATAATGGTTACAGACAGAATTGTGAACATTGAAGAACGCTGTGAATGTTGCTCTCACATGCTTTTCTTGAAACAATCCACTAGAGGTCAACCTTGAGCCCAGCACCTTTCACTCTCCAGGTATAAAATAAATAAAAGTGGACCTCCCTGGACCGCATGGTTCACATGCTCGAAGTACAGCATGAATTCATGAACTTACTAGGCCCTGTCCAAAGAGGTGCTGTAGCATAGCGGCTTACAGAACATTGGAATTGGACATTATGGGATCTGAATCCCCACCCCACATTTTATCAGTTTCAAGACTTTGGACAAGTTGCTTAACTTTTTTAGGCCTTGGTTTCTCCATCCACAAATTGGATTCATACTATTGCTTACCTTACAGAGTATTTTTATTGTATAATAAAATAATCACTTTTAAATAATAATTGTATTATTATTGGTTGTAATAGTAGTAGTAATAGCAGAATGATTAAAGAAAACACTTATGTAGCACTTAGTATGTGCTAGAGATAGTTTAAATGGCTTTGCACATACTAATCTTTATAATACAACAATTTTATGAATTAGGTCCTATCATTATCTCCATTTCACATGTCAGGAAAGTGAGGCACAAAGCAGTCTAGGTCACAGAGTAAATGGAAGAGCCAGGAGTTGAATCCAGGCAGTTTGACAACAGAGACGCTGTTCTTAACATTAGTAATTACTTACAATGATGATTTTTCTCAGTGGCAGAAGTGAGAATCAAATTAAGATTTATCTGACTTGAGGATTCATAGTGTTTCCCATCAAACTAAAGAGACACTATCCAAAACTAAGTGTATCTTGTATATTTTTATTTATTGAACAATTGGTAGTGTTCCCACACATGCTGTGAACCTGAGAACATTAAGGCATGTTAAAAATATGCCATTCAGCCCACGCAAAAGGCATCCCTGCCTTTAGCAATGTACCAGAGAGGTTAGCTGTCGACAACGCCTAAAATTGGATCTCAGATCTTTAGAATCAGAAGTATTAGTTTCTCATAAAAACACATAGCTACTAAGACTAGCAATGGAAATGACTTAGAAAATCATTCCTCTCTATCCTCTGGCAGGCATGAACATCAGGAATGACTTACTGGTGACTATAAAGCAAGTCATAGTCAGTAGGCTCATTGACAACAATGGCCATCCTTCATGGTTGCTTAACAGGTGCCATGTTTTGACCTAATTGCTTTACCCCCATTATCGCATCAAACCCTCTCACCAAACCTATGAGAAAGGCATGGTCTGTTCATTCAACAAATGAGCATGTGCTTTCTGTCAGGCACTATTTTATTTCACTGGGGATAAAGTGTTGAATGGGACAAAATCCCTGCCTTCATAGAATTTGCAATGTACTGAAGGAAAAAGATAGATAAATACACACTTTCATGGATACAGATAAGGATATAAAGGTAGCGTATTGTGTCAAGCAGAGATAATCACTGACGAAACTATTAAATCGGGGTAAGAGGGAGAGATACAGAGATATGGAGTCAGTATTTTAGAGAGCATGGGTTTTAAAAGGCCTTTCTTAACAGCTGACATGAATGCACTGAGATCTGAAGGAAGGGAAGGGGGGAGTCTGCCAGATGTCTTTAAGGAATAGAGTTTCTGGCAGACAGAGCCACAAATGTAAATGCCCTGGAATAGGGTTGTACTTGGGATGTTTGAGGAGTAGCAAGGAGGCTGCCTGGTTTGAGAGAGGGATGACAAACATGGACAGGAGAAAACAGCAAGGTCCTGGAGGCTGTCAGAGGACAGATCAAATACAGGCTTTGGAGGTTTTATAAGTGTCACGGAAGGCTATCAGAGATTCTCATCACAGCAGTGACAGGATCTCACCCTAGCTACTGTGTGGAGAGAGTGAAGACGAGGCGAAGGTAAAAAGCAGGGAGACACCAGGTGGGCTAGAAGAGAGCTGGGTTAGAGATACAGCACTGAAGCAGTAGGAAGCAGCTGGGTGCAGGATCTGTCTCAACAGTGAAGTGCGTAGAACGTTGAATGCAGGGTGTGCTGAATACCCAGTGGAGAAGAGGACAGGTGAGGACAGCTGCAGTGTGATCCACGCATCCGGGCGAGCGTTCGGGTCATTTACTGAGAGAAGACAGCAGGATGAGCATGTGTGGTGGTGAAAATAAAGAATACTTTGGTGATTCCCATTTTATGGAGGAGAAAAACAAGACTGAAAGAGGTTAAGCCAGTCACCCAAAGTCTCACAGCTACAAAGAGGTGGACATTCAATTCAAACCCCAGTGTTTCTGACCCTTAACAAAATTCCCATCTGCTTTCTCTTCACAACTTCCCCATGTGCCAATGAGTTCCCCATCTCAATTTCTCCCCTGAAACTCTTAAGTCCATGAGAGCTAGAGATTAAAATTAAGTAGTTGTCTACACGGAAATATGATTCAACTCTTCCAAGAACTGAGACATCTCTACCATTTATGGTGACTATTTTTTATATTTCCTCTTTACTTTTTATGTTGGCTTTTTTTTTTTTTTTTTTTTTTTTAAAGATGACCGGTAAGGGGATCTCAACCCTTGGCTTGGTGTTGTCAGCACCACGCTCAGCCAGTGAGCAAACCGGCCATCCGTATATAGGATCCGAACCCGTGGCCTTGGTGTTATCAGCACCGCACTCTACCGAGTGAGCCACAGGCCGGCCTTTTATGTTGGCTTTTTATGTTGACTCATGTCCTTGATCTCAGATTTTCCAATTGTGTAAACAAGGCTGAAGCCAGCAATCTCATTTTGCAGAGATAAATCAGGAGAGTGTCATGGACTGAACTGTGTACCCCCAAAATTCATATGTAAAAGCCCTAACCCCCAAGGTGACTGTGTTTGTGTAAGTGAGGTCATAAAGGTAGGGCCTTAATCCACTAGCGCTGTTGTCCTTATAAGAAGAGACAGAGACACCAGATTCTCTCTCTCTCTCTCTCTGTCTCTCTCTCTCTCTCTCTCTCTCTCTCTCTCTCTCTCTCTCTCTCTCTCTCTCTCTCTCTCTCTCGTTGCCCCCATCAGAGAAAATGCCATGTGAGGACACAGCAAGAGTGTAGCCCTCTACACGCCAGGAAGAGAGTCCTCATAGAAACTGAATTGCCAACACCTTGATCATAGACTTCCAGCCTCCAGAACAGCGAGAAAATACATGTCTGCTGTTTAAGCCACCAGTCTGTAGTATTTTGTGATGGCAGCCCTAGTAGGCTAATAAATACTCTGGGTTTCAGGAAAATTTGTGTCTTGTCTACGATTATTCAACTTTTAAAAGCAACAAATATTCATGATGTTTGACTGCCTGCTGTTTGTCTTGTGCTGTGCATCTATGAAACATAGGAATTAAACAACCCTTGTCACAGATAGAAGTTAAGCTATTTAGCTAATGTCTCCAAGTAATCAGTGGAAAAATCAGGATTTGAACATTAGTCTATCTGATGCTAACGCTTACACATTTTCCACTGGTTCCAGAGCTGGCATTGCAAGTAGACATTCTGAATCCAAACCCAGTGCCATCTCTTCGTTTCTACCTGTAATAAAAACCGAGCCCCTGTACAATCCCCTCTCTGTTAGAATCATTGATAATTTCTATTCCCCTGTGATTAGTGCTATTCATGTGGGAGCTCTAGAATCCAAGGTCAGCTCTGGCAACTGGTAGGTTTATGAACTCGGGTAAGACTTTTTTTCTTTCATCCCTATTCCTGCCCACCCAGTACCGTTGGCTAGAAACCAACTTTGGTTCTGAAAAATATTTTATCATGGTTGCTGAAGTGCCTTGGGACATAATGACTATTCAGTTAAGCGAGAAAGGAATAATGGGTTCTCTCTGATGTCCACTTCAGACCTTCTAGAGGGTAAAGTGTTCTGGCTCCTGCTCAGAGTGTCCTGGACATGCCTGTAGTGTGCGGTGTGGGTTGAATCTCTGAAAGGTTCCTCACCAGCTTTGCACATGTGAGACTATCTCAAAAAGTTCATGGGAAGATTCCTATTATCTTTCAATTCTATTTTCCCATGAACATTTCAAAGTACGCTCCCATTTACCATGCCCTCCATCACCCCATGTATGTTCAGGGATATAACTGCTACTATCTTTGGGAGAAGTTACAACTAGAATTAAGAGCATTAAAAGAGCATTTTACAAGAAAGAGAAAAAGAAGGAAGGAAATAAATCAAAGTAAAAGATGCACTATTTCCCCTATTAAATAAAAAGAGCTCAAACACTTGCTGCAAATATTAGCCTATTAAATAAGAGACATGGAACACAGGTCTCACTTTCCCGCTGATGTTGTTTTTTGTGTACCTGGATAGTGATAGTTATGGATTCAAGACTATGGTACGATGAAAAATAATTAACTGGAATGAACTCAAAAAAGCAAAAAAAGAGTATCCACTGTGCTCTCAAACTGGATGCATCTAGCCCGGATATTTCAGAGATCTGGCATGGAGGCTAAGAAAACGAAAGAACTCTCCAAAGTCTCTCCACTAGCAGATGTCAGAAACACAGTGAGTTGTATCTCTGGGATTGGTATTCTTTTATATTTTACACATGTACTGATTTGGTGCATATTTGGCACTAAGTCAATGTTTGTCAAATGAATGAACATCTATTCCTGAGAGTAAGAGTGGAACCTGGGCTCTGTAGAAACCTGGCTTCCTATGAGGACCCTTAACCTGTAAGACCTCACTAAATGAGCAGAGAAGGGAGTCACACTGCCTGGGTGGAATCTGCGTTCTTCCACTTCCACATGAGCCACATAACCTTGACAGATGATTTTGCCTCTTTGAGCCTCGTTTGCCGCAGAGGGATACGATTCCCACATTGTGAAGTTGTCCTGAGACACGTCGGAGCTCGTGTGTGTGCAGCACTGACGACTACCTGTGTCCATCACTCACGATTGACAGGCATCCCTGTTACGCTGGAGGCTTTAGAACCAGTTCAGCAAGCAAAACAGCAAAAGCCTATGGGTCAGGAGAAGCTCAGCTTTTCCAGGCTGCACACCTTTATCAAAGTTTCTCCACTTCTCTCACATTCTGCTTTCTCATCTCTGTTTGGAGAAAGCAAATGTGTTTCTAACCAGTATCTGGCTCCCATGGGGTTGTATATGGGGCATAACTGAAATAATGACTGAAAAGATCTCAGCACAAACAGATGCTGGACAATGAATTTTAACCCTTTTCCTTCTGGATGCTGTCATGATGTGTGGTCTCCAAGACCATCTGTCCCTCATCTTGGATTGCCCTGAGATCCACCAAGCCAGTTGCACTGGGGACACTCGCCTCTGTATGGGTGTTCATTCTTCTAACCCTCTCTCTCTCTCTCTCTCTCTAATGCTCTTGCCTCTTCTGCCCTCCAGATCCATTTAGAAATGGTAACATAAGAAAAGAATTCTAAAGTGGACTAAGCACACACATAAAAACTGGGATTAAGATCTGTCTTTCCACTTGCTGGCTGACTGCAGGCAGGATGCTTCACCTCTCTGAGACGTACCTATCCAGGGGGTTAAAACTGGCTTTGGCCCTGGGCTCCCAAGCTGGGGCGGTGGGGGGCTGAGGGCCTCAGCCACATACCCCCAGACACCCGCACCCAGCCCAGCAATAACCAAGCCACCACTGGAAGCCTGCTGGTCTCCCAAGATGGGGCAGTGGGGGACCAAGGGCTTCAGCCACACACCCCTGACATCTGCACCCAGCCCAGCAATGACCAAGCCACTGCTGGAAGCCCCCAGGTCTCCCCTGCAGGAATGAGGGGGGTGTCAATGGCCTCAACCACATCCCACCTTCCTCCTTCTCCCACCCTATTTCCTTCCCCCTTCTTTTCTCCCACTCCCCTCCAACTGCTCCGCAACAGCACCTTAAAATGTAAAAAGTAAATAAATAAACTTTAAAAAAATAAAAATTTTTTTAAAAACCTAGCTTTGCCCTTTTTTTGGCAGCTGACTAGTATGGGGTTCCAAACCATGATATTGGTGTTATGAGGCTGCACTCTAAGCCTGACTGGAATTTCATTTTCAAAAATATAATAATCGAGGAAGCCAATGATATGGAAAGAATATGAAAGTTTTAGCACACTATAGAGCGTGTTTCTCAAACTTTAGCCAACATCAGACTTACCTGAAGAGCTTATTACAACCTGGGTGGCTGCCCCACCCCCAGAGTTTCGGCAGGTCTGGGGTAGGGCCCAGGGATTTGCATTTCTAACAAGTTCCCAGGTGTGGGTGATGGTGCTGGTCCAGGGATCACACTTTGAGAATGCTGCTATAGAACATTCTAAGATGGATGTTTCTAATTTTTCTAAGCACCCTGAGATTTAGGGCAGGGGAGAAAATGCTATGGAGTAAGTCTGTGAGCACAGCCTGGGTAGGAGGGGCAGGAAGGAGTGGGAGAATATAAAATGAGGTAACATTTGCGACAGTGCATGCCATCTGCAGGCAATTGGAGGTGATGAGAAATCTGGCAGGCTGGGTGCCGCTGGCTGTCTGTTTATATGGGCTGCGTGCAGGTGAGGTGGCAAGGTGGGTGGGGGGTGGGAAGAGGAGAGAGCAAGAAGGGGTTGAGACAGGCAGGAAACAGATTCTACCAATTGTCCATGATATCTTTAAAAACAGCTAAAAACAGCATAATGGTTGATGCAGAATAGAGCATATGGAGAGTTCTGGGTTCAACTCCTGGTTCTTCCTCTTTTTGGTTGGATGATTGTGGGGCAGGTAACTTGGTCTCTCTCTGAGCCTCAGCCTTCTCATCTATATAACAGTAATAATGATATTTAAGAAAGAGGAGGTTTATTGTCTATTGTTTTGGAAAATTCTCCAAGGTCTGTTATTAAGGAAGCAAGGTACAAATTAAACATAGGATTTGGGCTTTGGTTGGGTGATTTGGGAGGTGAGAGGGGTTTAAGAAAGTGAAGATTTCCTCAAGATTCAATGCTGTTAGAAACAGGGGAGCAATTCCATGACTGGGTATCTCAATAGATTTTATCTATAGGGAAGGGAAGGCAGACTGTAACAAGAAGAAAGTTCAATCAGAAAAAAACAGCATTCTCTCATTTTAGCCAGGAGTGGACAGGGGTTGGGTAATTTGTTGTGGCACAGTTGCCAGTGCTTACGCAAAACTCTGAAATACTCTCGGCTTATCTCATTGGAACATGATCTCAGAGTAATGTTGTTTGAGGTTATTATTCTGTGAGGTTCTTTGTGTCCAATAGTCCAAGCTGCACCTATTTTTAGCTGTGTGGACAAAAGACACATCAGCATGTCAGGAGAAGACTATAGAGACTAAAGACAGTAGAAATAAAAGATAATAAAGATTAGTCCCCAAGAGCTCCGTGACTAGACAAAGCAGAAAACTCACCCAGCAGCAGCTCTTATCCTGGCATTTATTACAAAATATTAGTACCCCCGGTTTTAACCAAAAAATGACTGTCACTTACCAATGCACTCGAGGCTCAGCTTGTGGCGACGCCCCCACGAGGCAGAATTGTTGTAGAGACTCGGTTTCTGGAGCCAGAACACCTGAACTACTTCTTAGTTCTGTGGCTTGGAACAAGCGATTTCCCTCTCAAAGCTCCCATAACTGTATCTACAAAACGGAGATCATGATTACAGAGAAATAATATAGATTATTATAATATGTATAAATGTAGTCTCTAATATCAGCAACCTATGAATTAGCATCTTTATGTCAAAGATAAAGAAAGTCAAGCACAGAGGGGTTAATTCCCTTGCACCGGCAAGTGGCAATTTCAAGGTAATATTAATATTGTGTCTATCCTTCATTGGGCACCTGCAATAACGCCCTGGGAAAGCATAGCCTGGTGGCTCAGAACACAGTCTGTGAAGTCAGACTTCGTGTGTTTAAACCTAATTCCCACCGGCAGACAGTCAAATGACTTCTGGCCAGTTGCCTCTTTGTGCCTTATTTTCAAACCTGTAAAACTCGGAGGGTTGAAGTTGGGAGGGAGAAAGTGTTATAAGTTATAATCTCTCCCTCCTAAGGATGCTGTGAAGATCTAATGAAGGCAATGACTGGAACTTGGCAATTGCAAATTAAACACTAGCTAATATTATTAGATAGCTGTTCTGTGTATGGTGTTGGTGTAACAGAGACACTCCCTAAAATGGCTCAGGGACAATAAAAGAGCAAAATTTTCTATGGGGGAGAAAATCATTGAGGCTGCTGGAAACATTCATCCTCTGGCACTGTTTTCCTGAAATGTTGACGTGGGTAAAAGCTAGAATATTCTCTCTGGCCTTCAGAATGACGGGATTTCAACAAATGGGTAGAAGTTGGGTGATCTTTGGATGGGGCGGAATTACTTTAACTCACTCAAAGAAAGACCTTTTGGACTAGTCAGAGCTCATCTCTGAATAAATGGGCTTTCTGGGGTAGATACGTGATCCCCCAATCGGAAGTGTTCAGAAGTCATCGAAGATGTGTTATTGTAGATGTTTCTACAACAGGAGAATAATTGCCTACATGAACATCGAGGTACTTTTTTAACCACCGTTATTCTGGGAATGGAGTATTCTAGGAGGTGGTCTAAATTTTTCCTATGTGTTTTCCTCTTTCAGAGTTGATTTCCCATTTTCACCTTCCAGATCAAGGTAGGTAGACCATCCCTTTACTTGTTAGCAGCTCAAATGTTGCCCCACCCCTAGAGCAATATTCTTCTCCTGAAGGTTCCTTGCACTTTTCTGCCATTTTACCCTTTCCTTTGCTATTCTTGCAGCATGAAAGGATCTCCCTGGTCCTGAGCCAAATCATAAACTTCAAGATACGGTTTAGTTAGCTATCCGAGATTTCCTCTCCTGCCCCTCCAGAAAAGTGCTCTCCTCTTCGTTGGAGCTAACATCAGCATTTGTTTGGGGTGTTTTTGTTTGTTCATTCATTTTTTATTTTATTTTTAATCGACAAATAATAATTGTATATGTGTATGGGGTAGAATGTGATGTTTTGATATATGTTTACACCGTGGAATGATTAAATCAAGCTAATTAACATATCCATTCATCACATGCTTATCTTCTTTGTGGTGAGAACATTTAAAATCTACTCTATAAGCAACTTTGAAATATACAGTGCATTGTCATTAACTAGTGTCACCATGCTCTCCAACAGATCTCTAAAACTTATTCTTTCTGCCTAACCGAGACTTTGTACCCTTTGATCAACATGTCCTCACTCTCCATCCTCCAGTCACCCCCAACCCTGCTCCACAGCCTCTGGTAACCATCATTCTAACTCTCTATTTCTATGAGTTCAACTTCTAAAAAAAGCACTTGTGTTTTTTGTTGTTTGCTTGTCTGTTAATTTTAACAGCCTTCTTAAGGCATAATCTACATACTATAAAATTTACCCATTTTAAGTGTACTACTCAATGATTTTCAGTAAATTTACATAGTTGTGCAAATATCACCACAAGCCAATTTTAGAATATTTCCATCACCCCAAAAATATCCATCACAACCATTTGCATTAAGTCCCCATCCCCACCCTGAGCCCTAAGCAACCACCGATCTACCTTCTGTCTCTGTAGATTGGTATTTTCTGAGTATTTCATATAAATGGAATTGTCCATACAATCTTTCGCTTCTGTTTTCAAGTTAAAAAGGTCATTATGAGAGCAATATGTGCTCATCGTAGACAACTTTGTCTCAATGTCTCAGTTCTTGGAAGAATTTAACTATATGCACAGGTAGACGATAAGTACTGGATTTTAATCTATAACTCTCAAGAAGCTGAGAGTTTCAAGAGAAATACAGATGTGGGAATACTTTGTGGGGATGGTTAAGAGAGTGAAAGAGAAATTTGGTTACAGAAATGTGGATTGGTTTTTAAATATTTCAATTACTAGTTTGGGATTGAGCCAACATAGCCTGGAGTCACTATATGGTGAAAAAAATGTAGCCCATCAGCCCTCTTTGTTTTGAGGCCAGAAGGAAAATGTTTCCAAAGCAGTGGACAGTAGGGTTTCTCTGTGTATGGGGATCGTGCGCTGAGACCCAAGATGGCCTTAGGGTGGGGCAGAATCAGCAGGAACTGTGGCTTCCCTCAGCCCTGTGAGAAGGCAGGACAAGCGGCAATGGTCAGGTCCCGACCCCAACAGCAATTGCACATCTGCTTTGTGGCCAAGTCTAGCAACAAGGAGCACCCACTCTGAATCCTGACAACCTGCTTTGAATCACAGCAAATTTCTCAGCTTCTCCGTGCTTAAGTCTTCTAAATCTATCAGCAACCTAATGATAGTACCCAGTTCGTTCAGCTGGTGTAAGGATATCATTAAATGTGTTAATGTTTGTAAATTGTGCACAACATGTCCACAACATGTGCACAGAGTAAGCTATATTATCACTTATTGTATAAATAAGTACTATTAACAAATAATGTTAAGTAAAATTATTAAATAATTTAAAATAGATAAATATTATAGCAAATAATATACTTGAGCAATAAAAATATTAAAGTAAGTGTTAAACATTATTAAATAATAAATAGAAATAATGTATGTCATTGTTAAATAATAATTGAATAATAAAAACAAATGAATCTTGTGTCAAAATAATTTCAGGTTCATGGAGAACCAACAAATATTTATTAAGTTTCAATTATGCGCCCATCTCTAGCAGTTGATAATGCATGTCTACCTGTGAATGGGATATATGTGGTCATTTCTGACAAACAAGAAAGATTCTGAACAAGTCATCAGAAATTTTTTAAATGTAAAAAAGGAGAACTTGTAAGAAAGTTCAATCCAAGGGGACCTAGCCTCATTTGGATGTTCAAGAAAGTTCCATGGAGATTCATGTTTAAGCTGAATGTAAGAGGAGGGTAAACAAGCAGAGGGGGTGTGGAATTCCTGACAAGCAGAGAAGATCATGTCTGTAAATCTCCAAGGCAAGAAAAATGGTAGCACACTGGGAATACCTGACAAACTGAGCACAGAGAGCACAGGAACGGTGGCCCAATGTGAGCCTGGAGTTGTATTTGAGGACCAGATCAAGTAGGATATTATAAGCCATTTCAATGCTATAGACTACCCTACGAGCAATGGGATAGCAAGAGGTTAGAGGCAGGGTCAGGCTAGTATTTAAGAATGATCATTCTCCCTGCAGTGTGAAAAACAGGTGGGACAAATAGGTTGTGAAAAATAAGTTACTGCTGTAGTCAAGGCAAGGCAAGATGCTGGGTGGTGGCAAAGTATATATTGGGAAGGAGATAGCTTTGAGATATACTTAGGCACTAACTGTGGCTGGCTAAGAGATTTATTTTTCTAGGGGAGAGGGAGAAAAGAGACTATAAGAAAGACTCCAGAGTTTTGGCTTAGGAAAACCAGGTGTACAGTGGCTAGAGAACTTGCATAAGAAGGAAGCCAGCAGCTCCAGTCTGCTTCCAGCGCTGGATTGAAATCACGCTTCCTTTGATATTCATTTCTATTTTCTGCCCACACTGGAAAAGCAGTGACTGAGACCAGCTCTACTTGGTTATGGGGACAAAGGAGAGAAAGGGTGAGTGAGTAAGTGTGGTGTGGGTAACCGAGATGGGCATTTGAAAGTCAATTCCCTTTATAAGCATACCCTACATTTGGCATGTATTCTCTTTTCCAGATATTCCTTCCATTCCCTGTGTCTTTCCATTTACCTATGGCAACGCAGTCCACTACAGTTGCATCACCATGCACAGTGACTTTGACTGGTGTTCTCTTGACAGTAAATTCCAAGGCAGGTGGCGCTACTGCACCGGGATGGGTGAGTATCATGTGACGAACTACCTTGGATGCCCGGGACCCAAGAAGCAGTTGATAGCAGCTGGCTATATGATTTTGAGTGTCAGATAGACCTGAGTTCAAATCCTGATTTTTCTACATAATTTTAATCACTTTGAAAACAGTTCACTGTGTGGAAGAAAAAGCATGATGTGCTGTTAGTTCCACAATGATTAATCGTAAGACTTTCTGTGTCCACAGTTTTTCTTCTTTCTTTGCAGATCCCCCCCAATGTGTCTTTCCCTTCCTCTATGGAAAAAAATTCGTTTATGGATGCACCAAGGAAGGCTATATTTTGAATCGAAGTTGGTGTTCACTGACAAAAAATTACAACAAAGATGGAAAATGGAAACGATGTTCTCCTAAGGAGTAAGATGGTTGGGGGGAGAATAGAAAGGGGATCTTATCGATATTTTAAAGTGGAGAAGCCTCTGGATTAATGGAAGGGGAAGCTTGAGGTCTAGAATAGCCGGTGATGGTTTAAATCAGGGGTCGACAAACACTTCCTGCAAGAGCTCAATAGTAAATATTTTAGACTTCGTGGACCATATGGTCTCTGTCACAAATAAAGTAGTCCCCCTTATCTGATCTGTAGCATGATGAAATCTCATGCTGCCCTGCTCTGTCCTGCAAGCAAAGTGAATCATTCCTTTGTCCAGCACATCCACGCTGTCTGCAATACCCATTCATGAGTCACTCAGTAGCCATATTGGCTATCAGATCAACCACGTTAGCATATTTTTTATTACTATATATTGTTATAATTGTTCTATTTATTATTAGTTATTGTTGCTAATCTCTTACTGTACCTAATTTACAAATTAAACTTTATCACAGGTATGTATGTATAGGACAAAACAGTATGCTCACGTACAGGGCTCGGTATGAGCCACGGTTTCAGGCACCCACTGAGGGTCTTGGAACGTATTGCCACACGGGTAAGGAGAGAGGGAAGACTTAACACCCCTCCTAGGTCGCTGATCGCTAATGCTCCTCTATCCTTCTCCTGTTCCGTATACTCACGCTATTCAGTTCTTGGGAGTAGACCAGTTCTGTCATCAGGGAGAAGAAAAGATTATCCACCAGGGACAGTGACAGACCGCGACACCAATTCTAACCTTTTTCCTCCACAGTACTTAGATAAGTCTTGGTCTTCTGTAAGAGACAGAAGTTATACAATCATCAGCTGCCTCTCAAAATAGAATCCTATCTTTTCCAATCCCGATCACTCTGGTCAAGAAAGATCTGATATCTTTTCCACCTGGACGACTCCTTTTCTTGGAAAAAGTTAGAGCCAAAACTCAAGGGTGATCAATACAATGCTGACCATGATGTGCTGAAAAACCGGTAAGCATTTTGGAGGAAGAATTTGCATTCAAATCAAGATCCGGAGGACAAAGAATAATTATATAAATTTAGGGGGTACAATGTGATGTTTTGATATATGTTTACAGTGTGGAATCATTAAATCAGGCTAAGTAACAAATCTATCACCTTCCATACTTATCATTAGAAAAAAAGATCCTGATGAATTGCTAACCATATAATCTTTGGAAAGTTAATCAAATTCTCAGAGAGCTTCAAGCTTCCTCTCATACAATTCAAAAATGTTTTAATTAAAGTAAATAAGGAACGCTTATTCTATTTTGTGGAATGAAGTGTTGCCTGATCCTAGAATCACGATAAAGCCAATTGAGAGCTTTAAAAAAATAAATAATAAAGTAAATATACATATTTTAAGTTTTTGAGGTGAAATTCACATGACATACATTAACCATTTTAAAGTGAGAAATTCAGTGACATTTAGTACAGTCACGATGTTGTGCAACCATTACCTCTGTCTAGTTCCAAATCACTTTTATCTCCCCAAAAGGAAACCCTGTACCCATTAAGCAATCACTCCCCATCCTCTCCTCCCTCCAGCCCCTGGCAACCATTAACCTGCTTTCTGTCCCAATGAATTTTTCTATTCGGAATATTTCATATAAATTGAATCAGACAGTATGTGTGATCTTTTGTGCCTGGTTCCTTTCGTTCAGCATCATGTTTTCAAGATTCATCCACACTGTAGCGTGTATCAGTACCTTCCTCTTTATGGCTGAGTAATATTCCATTGTACGGATATACCAATGTTGTTTATCCATGTAGTTAAAGTGCATATGTCACTTGTCTAGAGCCAGTTTAATTTTCATAAACTAAACACTCCATGTAATGGACAACAATACTAAGAAACATCACATCCAGTCCTGCTTCCTGCCTCCTTCCAGGCACTACCCACCAAGGGTAACCACTATCTTGGTTTCTAACAGCACAGATTGGCTTTGTCTCTTTTTGTATTTTATATAAATTGAATCATAGTCTTGTGTCTGGCTTCTTTCATTCAATATTATGTGTATGAGATTCATCCATATTGCGTGGAGATAGACCCTTCATTTTCATTGATGTGTAATTTTCCACTGTGTGACTGCACCATGAATTATTCATCTGTATAACCCTTCATGGGCATCAGGGTGGTCTTCATTTAGGAAAACTATGAGCAGCATTGCTATGAAAATTCTATCACATGTCTTCACATGTCTTTTGTTAATGTATAAACTAAGATAAGAAATGCTGAGTCAAAGAACATAAGTAGGTTCAACTTTGGTAGTTACTGATATACCCTCAGACCGTGGAACTGAATCAAGAAGACTCCAGATTTGGCATATTAACCTGTCCCCTTGGGCGTAACTCATGACCCAATCAGAGTCTTGTTCTTCTGACTGGTAGTGGAAGTGAGGGAAGACTTTTCTTGCTGTTAGCTGAACTATTACAAGGTCAAATGGAGATGCTTAAACCTTGTTCTCAACCATGACGTAAAAGCCCATATGCAGTGGGAGAGAAGAAAGATAACCAGATTTTAATCTGGTTATCTAAAATTCTACATCCGCCTTTCCCTTGGTTTGATTACTTGAACCAATAAGTCTCCATTGTTGCTTAAGTTAATTCTATGAGTTACATCCAAGAATTCCCATTCCCGGCCCTCTCAGATTCTTCCACCTAAATGACACTTCATATCAGGAGGCAATAGGCCGGCCCGTGGCTCACTCGGTAGAGTGCGGTGCTGATATCAGGAGGCAAGTGTCCATGAATGGGGAAGAAAGAGACTGCAAGAGAACACATCCTTACCTGACGCCACATTTCTTATGGGGATTCAACTCATTTCCATTGAGTACCCTCTGAAGATCAATGGTACACACAAAATCTTACTAAATCCACAGCCTCAAATTTGGCATCTTGATACCTGAAATATGTGCATGCTATGGTATGAATGTTTGTGTCTCCCCCCCAAATTTGTATGTTGAAATCCTACCCCCCAAGGTGATGGCACTAGGAGGCAGGGCCTTTGGAAGATGATTAGGTCATGAGGGTAGAGCCTTCATGAATGGACCCCAGAGACCCCAGACAGACCCCTCACCTATTCCACCATGTGAGAACACAGCAAGAAGTCACCATCTATAAGTCAGAAAGCAGGCCCTCACCACACACCAAACCTGCCTTGACCGTGGACTTCCTGGACTTCGGAACTGTGAGAAATAAATTACTGTTGTTTATGAGCTATGCAGTTTATGGTATTTTGTTATAGCAGCCAAGTAGACTAAGACAGTGAGGAAACTGAACTCAGAAAGGGTGACTTCCCTTGGCCACCCCAACTGGAAAACTTTCCACCCAAAGTGGAAAACTTGGTGTAAAATACTGACCTGGTTACTTGCCAAGCTTTTGTTTTGACTTCTATATATTTAGTGTCCCTCACAAAAACATTTTTACTCTTATGTAATACAGGAGTTTTTTTTGGTTTTTTTTTTTTCTTAACAATAGTTGCCTTGCATTCTGTACTGGTAAGACAATGTATGCAATAATGTGCTCAAATCAGAAGATCTCATTTTAGAGGACCAAAATAGCATTAATCTAGTGCAACAGTTCTCAAACATCTGACCTCAAGACACCTTTACACTCTTAAAAATTATGATGTCCCTGTGATGGTTAATTTTAGGTGTCAACTTTACTGGGTTAAGGCACACACAGATAGCAAGTAATGCTTACTTCTGGATATATCTGTGAGGGTGTTTACAGAAGAGATTGGCATTTGAGCCAGTGGACTGCATAAAGAAGAACCACCCTTAGTGTGGCACCATCCAAACTGCTGAGGGCTCAGACAGAACAAAAAGGCAGAACAAAGTGAATTCACTTCTCTTTTGGAGCTGGGACACCCTTCTTGACCTGTCCTTGGACATAAGAACTCCGGGTTCTCCAGTCTTTGGACTCTGGGACTTGCAGCAGCGTGCTCCAGATTTTCAGGCCGTTGGCTTTAGACCAAGAGTTACGCCATTGGCTTCCCTGCTTCTGTGGCCTTCAGACTTGGACTGAGCCATACTACCAGCTTCTCTAATTCTTCAGCTTGCAGATGCCTTAGGGTGACACTTCTCAGCCTCCATAATCACATGAGCCAATCCCTCTCTCATACATCTATAACTATATATCTATCTATATATGTCTGTCCCATTGGGTCTGTCTATCTGGAGAACCCTTACTAATATAGTATCCAAAGCCCTTTCACTTATGTAGGTTATATCAATATTTACTATATTAGAAATTAAAACTAAGAAATACTTAAAACACTGGACTACACAAGCATCTATCTTGTCGGCCTTCTGAGTGATGATGTCGTCACACATTACATAGCCTGTGGAAAACTCCACTGTACGCTCATGAAAGAGTAAAAGGGAAAATAATGCTTAATATTATTATGAAAATAGTTCTGACCTCATAGACCTCATGAAAGGGTCTCTCCACAGACTCCTAGACCACACCTTGAAAACTACTAGTACTTGTATATGGATTGTTATCATCAGGAGGAAACCCAGAAACTATATCCAATAAAAGATGCTTAGTCTGAATAACAACTAACACCTGTGTTTCTACATGGCAGGTGATATTCAAAGCACTTTATATGTATTAACTCATTTAATCCTTTCAAGAACCTTATGTAATAAGTACTATTATGATTCCCATTGTCCAAAAAAAGAAAAACAAGGCACAAAAAATTCTATCACTTGCCGATGATCACATAGCCAGTAATTAGTAGATCTAGGTTTATAACCTAAGTATAAAGTTTCCAGTGCCTTAACTCTTATCCAGTAGGCAACATTTTCTTTCTAAACTTTCTGACTAATATTCCCCAGCTCCTGTATTTACAAGTTTAGTGGTTCTGGGAAGTTGCTTTAACCTGTGTGAGCCTCAGTTTTCTCAACAGTAAAATGGGCATCATGTCTACTTTTCAATTTTGATATAAGTAAAATAGAATAAAAAAATTAGAAATTTGACAGAGGCCATATTATAACTAGAGATATATTTTCAAAAAACAGTGTGAGAACTTCGAGAAGTATAAACCTTAAATTAGAATTATAGGTAAACATGTTTGTAGAGGATTCTTAAAGCAAATGTACTTCACAGGGCCTGGTTTTCCAAAGCCTTGCAGTTTCAAATATTGACCTTGCAGAGAAATTTTCCTCAGGCTGTAAAGTCTCTGGTATAAGATAAAGATTTGTGGCACAGCAAGGTTGCTGGGTCAAGGACAGACTAGTTACTGATTGTTATGTAAAGATACTGGAAAACTGCTAGAAGGAGAAGGAATGTTTGCTAAGATCGAGCTTTTGTAGTTAGGACCACTTAATTGTCTACTAGAATGTCATCTGGCTTGTTTCACTGAAAGTTACCAGCCTATAGTGTTAAACTATAACCCCACCTATGTCTCTTCCTGTAACTTCCTGGTCTGGAAAATAAATGCAGGAAGACAACCCCAATTCAGGGTTAATTTCGCAAGGAAGGGTTGCCTCTCGCTGGAGCATTCCCAAGGGAAGTTAACCACTTCGGGGCCTCTCACTGCTCAGAAGAGATGGGCTTTGAGTAATCCTTTGCATCTCCATCACCCAGGGGAGGAGGGGTGACAAATCCGTGGGAGGTAAAGCAACATAAAGCAACACATGTTGGCTTATTAAACATTGAATAAGTTAATAGCTTTTTGGAGAAGCATGCTTTCTTTAAATACTTGTTCTGCTATGCAAAGAAGTAGATTTAATTTGAGCAGCAAAAGAAGGCAGAAATAAGTACAATGAGCAATTACTTATAAAAGATGGATTTTAGTTCATCATAAAAAAGGAGACTCCTAACAGTTATATCTCCCTTTAGCAACACTATAATTCAAACAGCACAAACACTTTTTTTTTAATAGAGAAGAAACAAAGGAACATAACAAAGCAAATAAAAAAAGAATATAAGACAAGAAGGAATAAGAAAAGAAAAACCAAAGTTGAAAGACTACGGGTTCAAATGTATCAGTGATAACAATGAGTTGAATGACTGACAAGACAAAACTTTAAATGATTTAAAAATGATTCGTTTTTAAATGATTACAAAATTGCATTAGATGTTGCTTGCAAGAAGCACACTAAAAAGATGCAGGGATTGGGGGGAAGGGTGGCACAAGCTGTGGTTGTGGTAGCCAGCAAAGAATTGTGGTAAAATCCTTGTGAGAAAGCAGAGATCCTTTATCCCTGAAAGATTCACATAGCTGCTACCCAATGCTGCAGGCAGGACCCCTATAAATTTGGTAAGATAATAATACAATGTACTTTTGGATCTCAAAAATTTACAGTACTCTGTGTATTGATGGGAGTTGTATGAATATCTTTAAGATTAATTAGGTGAGGAGCAGAGTTTGGTACTTTGTTCCATCTCTCAGGTTCTTGAACATTCTGTTCAAAGCAGAGATAGGATTTGATCTGTAAGTGCCATTAAACGGAGCATTGGTCATTGGTCAAAGGACAGCCTCAGGCCTCCTCTCCCTTTCTCCCACTCCGGCTGAAATGTGTGCACTCATTGCTGCTTCTCCAGTAGGAATATCTGCATATTCTGCAGATTTCGGGGCAAGGTTGGTGACATGAAAAACAATAGAAAAGTCTCCGGATTTCTTTCAGATGCAACTGTTTTGTGTGTTAATTTTTCTATTTGTGGCTGGAGGATCATATAGAATAGGAGAGAAGTTCTGAGTTTTGTGCTGAGAACTTGATATTTCTGAGTGTGCCCTCCCCTCCTGGCACCTTAAGCAGCCTAGAACTCTGGATATCCCCTGGGACGTGTGAGATGAGTAGTACCAGACAGCCTCAGTTTTGTGCAATGGAATCGGTGGACATCAGCTAATGGGGAAGACTCACGTAGTTCTGGAGGAAGCTGTGTAACATGGAATTAAAGAGCACTATACCATATGCACAGTGGAATACTCCATAGCCATAAAAAAGAATGAAATCCTGTCATTCATGGCAACATGGACTAGCCTGGAAGGTATTATGTTAAGTGAAATAAGTCAGGCACAGAAAGGTAAATACCCCATGAGTTCTCACTCATACATGGGAGCTAAAAAAAAAAAAAACCTCAGGCTTATAAAAATAGAGAGTAGAACGGTGGTCACTAGAGGCTGGGAAGGGTAGTTGGGAGGAGGGCATAGGGAGAGGCTGGTTATGGACACAAATCTACAGCTCGGTAGTAAGGACACATCCTGGTGCTCCATAGTAGTGCTAGGTGTCTAAAAGAAAAATTCAATGTGTATTTTCAAATGGCTAGAATAAAGGAGTTCAAATGTTCTCAATACAAAGAAATAATAAATGTTCGTGATGGTGAATATGCTAATTACCTTGATGTAAACATCATGCATTGTTTACATGTATTGAAATATTACACTGTACCTTATAAATATGTACAATAAAAATTTTTTTAAAAAAAAGAGCACTGTATAATTTTTCTGTGGCTGCCATAACAAATGACCACAAACTTGGTGGCTTAAAACAGCAGAAATTGGTTCTCTGAAAGTTGTGGAGATCAGAAGTCCAAAACCCAGGTGTTGACAGGCCCTTCCCCAGCTCTAGGGGCTGCGGTCATTCCTTGACTTATGTGGCTGCACCGCTCTTATGTGGCCTTCTCCTCTGTGTGTCTATGTCTTCTCCTCTTTCGTCCCTCATAAGGATACTTATTGGATTTAGGGCCCTTCACCATAATGTCATTGTGAGATTTTGAACTTGATAACATCTGCAAAGAATCTTTTCCCAAATAAGGTCACATTTGTAGGTTCCAGAGATTAGGATGTGGAAATATATATATATATTTTTTTTTTATTATTATTTATTTATTTTTTTTTTTGTCTTTTTGTGACCGGTAAGGGGATCGCAACCCTTGGTGCGGCCGCGGCGCTCCCAAGCGCTGCACTCTGCCGAGTGTGCCACGGGGCCGGCCCTGGAAGTATCTTTTTTTTTTTTTAATTTTATTTTGTCGATATACATTGTGGCTGATTATTGCTCCCCATCACCAAAACCTCCCTCCCTCCCTTCTCCCTCCCCCCTCCCCCAACAATGTCCTTTCTGTTTGCTTGTCATATCAACTTCAAGTAGTTCTGGTTGTTATATCTTCTCCCCCCCCCGGTTTGTTCTTTTGTGTGTGTGTGTGTGTGTGTGTGTGTGTGTGTGTGTGTGTGTGTGTGTGTGTGTGTGTGTGTGTGTGTGTGTGTGTGTGAATTTATATATTAATTTTTAGCTCCCACCAATAAGTGAGAACATGTGGTATTTCTCTTTCTGTGCCTGACTTGTTTCACTTAATATAATTCTCTCAAGGTCCATCCATGTTGTTGCAAATGGCAGTATTTCATTCGTTTTTATAGCTGAGTAGTATTCCATTGTGTAGATGCACCACATTTTCCATATCCACTCATCTGATGATGGACATTTGGGCTGGTTCCAACTCTTGGCTATTGTAAAGAGTGCTGCGATGAACATTGGAGAACAGGTATACCTTCGACTTGATGATTTCCATTCCTCTGGGTATATTCCCAGCAGTGGGATAGCTGGGTCGTATGGTAGATCTATCTGCAATTGTTTGAGGAACCTCCATAGAGGCTGCACCATTTTGCAGTCCCACCAACAATGTATGAGAGGTCCTTTTTCTCCGCAACCTCGCCAGCATTTATCGTTCAGAGTCTTTTGGATTTTAGCCATCCTAACTGGGGTTAGATGGTATCTCAATGTGGTTTTGATTTGCATTTCCCGGATGCTGAGTGATGTTGAGCATTTTTTCATATGTCTGTTGGCCATTTGTATATCCTAAAGTTAGCAGACGGAAAGAAATCATTAAGATCAGAGCAGAACTGAATGAAATTGAAAACCAAAAAAACAATTCAAAAGATCAACGAATCAAAAAGTTGGTTTTTTGAAAAGATAAATAAAATTGACAAACCATTAGCATGGCTAACAAAAAAAAGAAGAGAGAAGACTCAAATAACCAAAATTAGAAATGAAAAAGGCGATATTACAACTGATTCATCTGAAATACAAGGAATCATTCGAGACTACTATAAACAACTATACGCCAATAAATTTGAAAATCTGGAGGAAATGGATAAATTTCTGGACACACACAAGCTCCCAAAACTGAACCATGAAGACGTAGAAAATTTGAACAGACCAATAACAATAAAGGAGATTGAAGCTGTTATCAGAAGGCTCCCAACAGAGAAAAGCCCAGGACCAGATGGATTCACAGCAGAATTTTACCAAACATTCAAAGAGGAATTGAGACCGATTCTTTACAAACTATTCCAAAAGATTGAAACGGACGCAAATCTCCCAAACTCATTCTATGAAGTATCTTTTTGATCACCCACTACAAGTACAGACTCTAAAAGGACACTGCCTGTGTTCAAATCCCAGCTCTGCCACTTAGCAGCTACAGGACTTAGTAAAACACTTAACCTCTGAATGCCCATTATTTGAACTCTAAAATAGAGATAATAATTCCTTAGTATGTATGAATGCATTTACAAAATAGCAAGAATTAGCTTTTTTTTTTTTTCCCTAACTCATACCTGACTTTATACATTTGATTTTGGTTCATTCTTGAATTTATTTCTCAGACATGGTCCATTGAGATTTCTGGTTGTTCTTTAGTAAAGACATTTTTCTCCTGCTCTGGCCTTTCTACACTCACTGCAGAATTGAGCATAGTTTGCAAATATTTTCTCCCATTCTGTGGGTTGTATCTTCACTCTGTTGATTGTTTCCTTTGGTGTGCAGAAGATTTTTAGTTTGATATAATCACATTTGTTTTGTTTTGTTTTTCTTTTGTTGTCTGTGTTTTTGAGATCTTGTTCATAAAGTCTTTGCCCAGTCCCACATCCTGAAGTGATTTCCCTGTGTTTTCTTCGAGGAGTTTTATAGTTTATATTTATCTTTAAGATCTTATGTTTAAGTCTTTAATCCATTTTGAGTTGATTTTGGTATATGGTGAGAGGTACAGGTTAGTTTTCTTCCTCTACACATGAATATCCTGTTTTCCCAGCACCATTTACTAAAGAGGCTGTACTTTCCCCAGTGTATATTCTTGGTGCGTTCATTGAAGATCAGTTGGCTGCAAGTACATGGATTGATTTCTGGGTTCTCTATTCTGTTTCATTGGTCCTCATATCTGTTTTTATGCCAGTACCAAGCTGTTTGGGTTACTAAAGTTTCGTAGTATAATTTGAAGCCAGGTAGTGTTATGTCACAGGCTTTATTTTTTTTACTCAGGAGTGCTTTGGCACTCAGGCTGTTCGGGGTCTTTTGTTGTTTCATATGAACATTAAAATTGTTTTTCTATTTCTGTGAAGAATGTGATTGGTGTTTTGATGGGGATTGTGTTGAATCAGTGGATCACTTTGGGTGGTATGGACATTTTCAGAATGTTAATTCTTCTAATCCGTGAGCAAAGAATGTCTTTCCATCTTTTTGTGTTCTCTTAAATTCTTTTGTCAGTGTTTTGTAGTTCTCATTGTAGAGATCTTTCACTTCCTTTGTTAAATTAATTCTTAGTATTTTATTTTTTTTGGTAGCTATTGGGAATGGACTTGCTTTCTCGATTTCTTCTTCTGCTAATTCATTGTTGGTGTATAAAAACACTACTGTGTTTTCATGTTGATTTTGCATCCTGCAATTTTAGTGAATTCATTTATCAGCTCTATGTATCTGATAAGGAATTAATATCCAGAATACACAAGGAACTCAAACAACTTAATAGTAAAAAAAAAAAAAAGTGATTAAAAAATGGGCAAAGGAACTGAATAGACATTTCTCAAAAGAAGGCCTACAAATGGCCAACATGCACATGAAGAAATGCTCAACATCACTAATCATCAGGGAAATAGAAATCAAAACCACACTGAGGTATCATCAGACCCCAGTTAGATGGGCTATTATCAAAAAGACAGAGAATAACAAATGCTGGTGAGGATGCAGAGAAAGGGGAACTCTTATATGCTATTGGTGGGACTGTAAATTAGTGCAGCCATTATGGAAAACAATATGGGGGTTTCTCAAACAATCACAGATAGATCTGCCATATGACCCAGCAATCCCACTCTGGGTATATAGCCAAAGGAATGGAAATCATCATGTAAAAGGGATACCTGCACTCCGAAGTTTATCTCAGTTCTACTTACAAAAGCCAAGAGTTGGGTCCAACCTAAACGTCCATGAACAGATGACTGGATCGGGAAAATGTGGTATGTATACACAATGGCATACTATTCGGCCATAAAAAAAGAATGAAATTTTGCCATTCACAGCAACATGGATGATCTTGGAGGAAAATATGTTAAGTGGAATAAGCCAGTCACAGAAAGAGAAATACCACATGTCCTCATTCATACATGGGAGGGAGGGAGGGAGGGAGGGAGGGAGGGAGGGAGGGAGGGAGGGAGGGAGGGAGGGAGGGAGGGAAGGAAGAAAGAAAGAAAGAAAGAAAGAAAGAAAGAAAGAAAGAAAGAAAGAAAGAAAGAAAGAAAGAAAGAAAGAAAGAAAGAAAGAAAGAAAGAAAGAAAGAAAGAAAGAACCACAATAATAAGTTGAACTTTCAGAGGAGAGAACAGAACTGTAGTTACTAGAGCTGGGAAAGGGGGAGGGAAAGGATATAGCATAAATGGGTTAGTGGACACAAAACAGCTAGTTAGGAAAAATAAGTCTATTGATGTACAGTCAAGCTGTTGGGAAAATTCAAAATTAATTCTTTCAGGCCACTGTGCAATCCAGCAGGTAGGCCTCACTGCTGCTGCTCAACTCCATCCCCAGCCCAGCCAAGTGTATGCTGATCAGAGAGGCACCTCCATGGAGAGGCCCAAGACCCAAGGCAACCATGCACCAAAGGCACCAGTGGGCAACCAAGCAGACACTGAATTAGCCATGCCAAATTGGCAGCCCCAGCAGCATCCTAGCCAGACAATAGTGTAAACCAGTGGACTGTGAAATTCCTTGCCACAATGACTAAACATCAAAGGAAAGATACCAGAAATATGAAAAATCAAGAAAGTACACCACCAAAGGATAATAACTCTCAAGCTCTAGATCCTATAGAAAAAGAAGCCCTTGAAATGTCTGACAAGGAATTTTGAGTGATAATTCTAAGGAAACTAAATGAGATACAAGAAAACTCAGCTAGACAACATGATGAAATGAGGAAAGTATATAGGACCTGAAAGAAGAAATGTAAAAGGAAATCAATGCCCTGAAAAACAATGTAGCAGAGCTTGCTGAGCTGAAGAATTAACAAATCAACAAAATAAAAAACACAACAGAGAGTTTAACCAGCAGGCTTGCAGAAGCAGAAGAGAGAACTTCTGACCTTGAAGATGGGCTGTCTGAAATAACACAGGCAGAAAAAAAAAAAGAAAAAAGAATTGAAAACATTGAAGAAAATCTAAGAGAGATATCAGACAACCTTAAGTGCTCAAATATCCGAGTCATGGGTATTCCAGAAGGGGAGAAAAACGGAGAATGCATTGAAACAATATTCAACAAAATAGTGGCAGAAAACTTCCCAGGTATTGGAAAAGACACAGATCTTCAGATTCAGGAAGCTCAAAGATCCCCAAATGAATTCAACCCAAAAAGGTCTTTTCCAAGACATGGGATAGTCAAATTGGTAAAACTCAAAGACAAAGAGAGAATCTTGAAAGCTGCAAGAGAGAAGTGTCAAATCACATATAAGGGAGCCCCAATCAGACTAACATCAGACTTTTCATCACAAACCCTAAAAGCCAGAAAAGAATGGGGCAATATATTCAAAATACTAAAAAACAGAGATTGCCAGCCAAGAATACTCTACCCCGCAAGGCTATCCTTCTGAAATGAAGGGCAAATAGTATATTTCTCAGACAAAAACTGTGTGAGTTCACCACCACACGACCACCCTTACAAGAAATTCTCAACGGAGTACTGGGTTTGGTTCCTGAAAAATAACTACCACTGCCATAAAAATTCAAGAAAAAGCAAAACCCACTAGTAAAATAAAAATGCCAACAATGAAGATAAAAAAATAAACTTTATCTACGACCTAAGGAACCAACAAATACAGAAGACAAACAGTAAATCAGAAGAAAAGGAAAAAAAGACACTTAAGACATCCAAACAAAAATCAATAAAATGCTAGGAATAAATCAACACTTTTCAATAACAACTCTTAATGTAAAAGGATTAAATTCCCCAATCAAAAGACACAGACTGGCTGACTGGATTAAAAAGGAAGACCCGACTATATGCTGCCTTCAAGAGACCACCTCACCCATAAAGACTCACATAGACTAAGAGTGAAAGGAGGGAAAAAGATTTATCATGCAAACAGAAAAGAAAAACAAGCTGGAGTAGCTTTTCTTATATCTGATAAAATAGACTTTAAAAACCTTAAAAAGAGATAATGAGGGCCACTACATAATGATAAAAGGATTGATCCATCAAGAAGACATAACAATCATAAATATATATGCACCCAATGTCAGAGCAGCCAGATTTATAAAGCAAACTCTATTAGACCTAAAGAAGCAAATAGACACTAATACCATAATAGCAGGGGACCTGAACACCCCACTGTCAATATTGGACAGATCATCTAGGCAAAGAATCAGTAGAGAAACACAAGATCTAAACAATACTCTAGACCAATTGGACTTGGCAGATATCTATAGAACATTCTATCCAACAACCTCAAAATATTCAATCTTCTCATCAGCACAAGGGACATTCTCCAGGATAGATCACATGTCAGGTCACAAATCAAGTCTCAACAAATTTAAAAAAAATTGGAATTATCCCATGTATTTTTTCAGAACACAATGAATTAAAATTACAAATCATTAACAAACAAAATTCTGGAAACTATACATACACATGGAAATTAAACAGGACATATAGGTCCAAGAAGAAATCAAACAGGAAATCAAAAATTTATAGAAACTAATGAAAACAATGATACATCATACCAAAACCTGTGGGATACTGCAAAAGCAGTACTAAGGGGGAAATTTATCACATTTAATGCTCACCTCAGAAGAATGGAAAGATGGCAAGTGAACAACCTAATATTTCACCTTAAAGAACTAGAAGAACAAGAACAATCCAAACCCAAAGTTAGCAGATAGAAGGAAATCATTAAGATCAGAGCAGAACTTAATGAAATTGAAACCCACAAAACAATACAAAAGATCAATGAATCAAAAAGTTGGCTTTTTGAAAAGATAAATAAAATTGACAAACCATTAGCATTGCTAACTAAAAAAAGAAGAGAAAAGAGCCAAATAACAAAAATTAGAAATGAAAAAGGTGATTTACAACGGATACCTCTGAAATACAAGGAATCATTAGAGACTACTATAAATAACTATATGCCAACAAATTTGAAAATCTGGAGGAAATGGATAAATTTCCAGACACACACAAACTACCAAAACTTAGGGAAGATGATGTAGAAAATCTGAACAGACCAATAACAATAAAAGAGATTAAAGCTGTTATCAGAAGGCTCCCAACAAAGAAAAGCCCAGGACCAGATGGATTCACAGCAGAATTCTACCAAACATTGAAAGAGGAATTGACACCAGTTCTCTACAAACTATTCCAAAAGATTGAAACAGAGGCAACTCTCCCAAACTCATTATATGAAGCAAACATCATCCTGATACCAAAACCAGGTAAAGATACCACTAAAAAAGAAAACTACAGGCGAATATCATTGATAAATATAGATGCAAAAATCCTCAATAAAATACTAGCTAACAGAATATAGCAACACATACACAAAATTATACACAATGATCAAGTGGGACTCATCCCAGAGATGCAAGGTTGGTTCAACATATGCAAATCAATAAATGTGATGCACGATATCAATAAAATCAAACACAAGGACCATATGATCATCTCTATGAATGCTGAAAAGGCATTTGATAAAATTCAACATTCATTCGTGATAGACTCTCTGTAAGTTAGGTATAGATGGAAAGCATCTCAACATAATTAAAGCCATATATGATAAGCCCACTGCCAATATCATCATGAATGATATCCTTAAGAACAGGAACTAGGCAAGGATGGCCACTCTCACCACTCCTATTCAACATAGTGTTGGAAGTACTAGCCAGAGCAATCAGAGAAGAGAAGGAAATAAAGGGCATCCAGATTGGAAAAGATGAAATCAAACTGTCCCTGTTTGCAGATGACATGATCTTATATATCGAACAGCCTAAAGCCTCTACAAAAAAACTCTTGGAGGTGATAAATAATTTCAGCACAGTAGCAGGATACAAAATCAACATACAAAAATCAGTAGCATTTCTTTTCTCCAATAGTGAACATGCAGAAAGAGAAATCAAGAAAGCCTGCCCATTTACAATAGCCACCAGAAAAATAAAATACTTAGGAATTGAGTTAACCAAGGAGGTGAAAAATCTCTATAACGAGAACTACAGACCACTGCTGAGAGAAATTAGAGAGGATACAAGAAGATGGAAAGATATCCCATGCTCTCAGATTGGAAGAATCAACATAGTGAAAATGTCCATACTACCCAAAGTGATATACAAATTCAATGCGATCCCCATCAAAATTCCAATGACATTTTTCTCAGAAATGGAAAGAACTATCCAGACATTTATATGGAATAACAAAAGACCACGCATAGCCAAAGCAATGCTGAGCAAAAAAAATAAAGCTGGAGGCATAACACTACCTGACTTTAAACTATACTACAGAGCTATAATAACCAAAACAATATGGTACTGGCATAACAACAGACACACTGATCAATGGAATAGAATAGAGAATCCAGAAATCAACCCACACACCTACAGCCATCTGATCTTTGACAAAGGCACCCAGCCTATACACTGGGGAAGAGACTGCCTCTTTAGCAAATGGTGCTGGGAGAACTGGATATCAATATGCCGGAGAATGAAAGTAGACCAGTACCTTTCACCACACACTAAAGTCAACTCAAAATGGATTAAAGAATTAAATATACACCCTGAAACAATAAAACTTCTTAAAGAAAACATAGGAGAGACACTTCAGGAAGTAGGACTGGGCACAAACTTCATGAATATGACCCCAAAAGCACAGGCAACCAAAGGAAAAATAAACAAATGGGATTATATCAAACTAAAAAGCTTCTGCACAGCAAAAGAAACAATTAACAGTGTTAAAAGACAACCAACAGAGTGGGAGAAAACATTTTCAAAATATACATCTGACAAAGGATTAATATCCAGAATATACAAGGAATTGAAACAACTTTACAACAAAAAAACAAGGAACCTAATGTTTTAGTCCGTTTTGTGTTGCTATGACAGAATTACCTGAGACTGGGTAATTTATAAAGGAAAGAGGTTTATTTGGCTTACGATTCTGGGACAGCTGCATCTGGCATGGGCTTCAGGCTGCTTCTACTCACGGCGGAAAGTGGCAGGGAGCCAAAGGATACAAGCAGATCACATGGCGAGAGGAAGAAAGAGAGACAGAAAAGATGCAAGGGTCTTTTTAAGCAATGAGCTCTCGCGGGAACTAATAGAGCAAGAACTCACTCATTACTCCCCCCTCCCCCAGGGAGAGCATTAATCCATTCATGAGGGATCCACCCCCATGACTCAATCAGTTTTCAACACTGCCACATTGGAGATCAAATTTCCACATGAGTTTTGGAGGGGACAACACATCCAAACTCCATCATTCTGCCCGTAGCCCCCCAAAACTCATGTCACTCTCACATACAAAATACAATCATTCTATCCTAACAGTCCCAAAAGTCTTAGCTTGCTCCAGCACCAACTTAAAAGTCCAAAGTCTCATCTGAGACCAAAAGCTAAAGTCCTTCCAGCTGTGAACCTGAAAAACAAAACCAAATTTATCTACTACCAAGATACAATGGTGGTGAAAGGACGAGTCAACACCAGTTGACGATCCACCGGAGAGAGCTCGTTTATTAGGTGGCACACACACACATATATAGAGAGCTTTTAGGGGAGGCTGATTGGCTTAAAATACAATCCCTACTTAGCATACCGCATGGTGCTTGAGGGGTGAGCTGATTGGTGTGCGATTCGCGCCGGCGGGAAGGAGAGTACAGAAGAGAAGGGCAACCAGCGCCATGATGGGGTGTGGCGGAGAAGGACTTATGTGATCAGGGTGTGATCCCTTGGGGCATTTGGGTTCTTACATTCCTCCCTTTTTCTTGTTTTAGGAAAGGGGACGTTGAAGTCATCGAGCTACTTCCTGCTGAACTGGGCATTGTGGGGGGGCAAAGGGAGGAAGGTACATAAATACCCATTATGAAACCCCAAAGGAGGGTGGAGAAACAAGTAATTTCAAAAGGGGAAAAGTCCATAAACGTTCCTTGTAGCCACAAGTCGAATATGCACTGGTTACATTGTTCGTAGTTGGAGACTGGAGGGAGCAGCCAGGCGTCGGTGGCGAGGGTGTGTAGGAATGCGTTTCCTCTGTAAGGTGGTGTCTCTTCAGCATCGGCTGAGGCACTCACGAGATGAGGCGGGGGGGTTCATCGGTACTTAGAAGCTGGTAGTTTCTAAGCAAAAGCTGGTTAAAGGCCTGATTAGAGATTTTTCCCACTTGGGTTTGAAGAAACCTAATGATGCAGGGCAAGAAAAGGCAGGTTATGAGGATAATGATTAGAGGTCCCAAAATGGGCCAAATCCAAGTTAGGATAGGGTTTAAGATAAAAGAAGAAAAGGGGTTAGAACTGGATGTGGTTCGTAGGCTGGAAGCTAAGTCGGTGAGTTTGATGATGTTTGTTTCTACTAGACCAGAGTCATTGATATAATAACAGCATTCTTCCCCAAGGAAGATGCAAGTACCTCCTTTTTCTGTGGTGAGGAGGTCTACTGCTCTACGGTTTTGGAGGGTGACCTGAGCTAAAGAGGTGATCTGTCTCTGTAGAGAGGAAAGAGATTCAGCAGTGGAGGTCAGAGCCCCTTCAAGTTTAGCATTTATGTCTTCGACCGCCCATAAACTGTGTCCTAAGGCTCCTCCCAACAGGCCAGCTCCGACTGCTGATGTTGTTAGGGAAATACCAACCATGATCAGGAGGAAGGAGGCCCTTTTTTGCCCTGAGGGGGGATGAAGAAGATGGAACAGTTCTGAACTGGTGTACAGAGTGAGTTGAAGGACGATGGTGACAAGAAGGCATGGGGCAGTAAGATTAGGCAGGATAGAGGTAGAGAGGGTTTCATTGCACCAGAAGAAAGTGCCTGGTGGGGCGACGGTGTGGGTATGAATGGTTGTGTTAGGATTACAATAAGACGGAGGAAAAGTTAGGGAGGAAGAGTTTCCAATGAAACAGTGACAGGGCAACAAAGTGTTATTGTGTTTGTTGTCGGGCTCCCAGAGAGGGACGTCCAGAAGGTTAAGGGGTTCTGATGGTGGGGAGGAGGTAACATCAAGAGGAAGGGAAGCATTTAAGGGGATGGCCGCCAGGAGCGGTCGCATGAGAGAGGCGCAAAGAAAACAATTTCCGGGAGAGAGAGCCGGTGAGGTGTGGTTGAGCCATATATAGGAAGGGGTCTGAAGGCTCCCTGGGTGAAGTGAAAGGAACAGGAGAAGGCCAAGGAGAAGGTTCATGTCTCTGGAATTGGGGGTAAGGCTGAGGTCCGGGATAGGCGGAGTTTGAGAGGGTTGGTAGGATGAGGGATACACTTAACCTGGCAGGGCAAGTTTAGCAGCAGTTGGAGTGCAAAAGACATGGGCCTTCCCACTTAGGGGTTAGGGGGGTTTTAGGTTCTGGGGAAGTGTAGAATACTAATTGGCCTGGGCTGAGTGAAAGGTTATTTTTGGAAAGTGACGGATCTGGAAGTAGCCAGTCCTGGTACTTCCATAGCTCGGTGCAAAGGTGGGAGAGCAAGGGAAAGGCCATGGTTGGTGGTATGGGTCCTTCAGTCGCTGTGATCCCCGGGGATAGGAGGGACCTACCACACATGACTTCAAAAGGGGAAAGATTGGAGGGCCTTTTTGGGAGAGCCCTGGTCTTGAGGAGAGCGAGAGGTAGAAGACAGACCCAATCAAGGTGTAATTCCAGAGACAATTTAGTTAGTATGTCCTTTAAGGTTCTGTTGGTTCTCTCTACCTTTCCGGATGCCTGAGGTCGGTAAGGGCAATGTAGGTGCCAGGGGAGAGAGAGTGACTGGGAGAGTTTCTGTATTACCTGGGCGGTAAATTCAGGTCCATTGTCAGATTGAATGGAAGGGGGCATCCCAAATTGTGGGATGATTTGGGAAAGGAGAGTCTGGGCTACGGTGGAGGCCTTTTTATTGGATGATGGGAATGCCTCTATCCATCCTGAAAAGGTATCAACAAACACCAAGAGGTATTTGAGGCGCCGGTCAGAAGGCATGTGTGTAAAATCAACTTGCCAGTCGGCCGCAGGTGTAAGACCTCTGGCCTAGTGGGAGGGGTATGGCCCAGGTTTGAGAGGGGTGTTAGGATTGGTAAGCTGGCAGATTGTGCATGAGGAGGAAATTTTTTGTAAGAGGGCTTTGTCAGATGGGGTGACTGAAAAACTGGGATAAAGCTTGGGGGATAGAGTGAAACAGATAGCAAGCGAAAGAGAGAAGACTTATCATCATTAGGCGGTTGAGGCTGAGAGGGTGTCTGTGAACCTTGGGAGCCGTATGGAAGAATGGGAAGTTGGTTTTGTGTCTGTGGGTGCCGTGCCGCAGTGCGTGCGGCGAGGTCAGCCTTACAATTCCCGCGAGTGATTGGGGAATCGTCCCTCTGGTGGGATCTGCAATGAATGACTCCTAATTTACAAGGTAAATGGGATGCCTCAATTAATGTGGAGATTAAAGCTGAGTTGGTGATTGTGTTACCCTTGGTGTTAAGCAGACCGCGTTCTTTCCATATGGCGGCATGAGAGAGAAGTATATGAAAGACATATTTGGAGTCAGTGTATAAGTTAAGAGTTCTTCCTTCAGCTAGAACGCAGGCTCGCGTGGCGGCGATAAGTTCGGCCTGCTGGTTGGTAGTACCCTTGGGTAAAGGTTGGGCTTCTATAACCGAGTCAAGGGAGACTATGGCATAACCTGCATAATGAGTGTTTCCTTCCTTGAATGAGGATCCATCCGTGAACCATGCGAGATCAGCGTGAGACAGGGGCACCTCAGGGATGGAAGAGCGGTAAGGTATGAAATTCTGAAGGCTTTCTATGCAGCTGTGCAAAGGCGTGTTGGGGGAATCTGGTATAGGCAGTAGAGTAGCCGGGTTTAGGGGTGGGCAGGTATTGAAGGATAGGGCAGGATTTTCCAGAAACGAGGATAGGAGGGTTAGGATTCTGGAAGGTGGGAGGGAGTGGAGAGCCTTATAGGTAAGGAGGTCTTTGAGGTGATGTGGTGAGAGAATGGTGAGAGGTGCCCCAAATGATAATTTGGATGCCTCCTTATGCAGTAACTGCCCCGCTGCTAGGGCTCTTAGACAGGGTGCCCAGCCTCGTACAGTGGGGTCCAACTGTTTTGATAGGTACAAGGGGGTGAATGGGAATGACAGTGGCGTTAACAAGGTGGAGATCTTGGATGAGACGAAAGGCGCCATTAGGTTTTTTTACAGCGAGTACGGGAGTATTGAAAGGGGAGCAAGTGGGACGGAGATACCCCTTTTTTAATAGGTCCTGAATGATGGGGCTTAACCCGAGGAGGGCTGCTGTGGTTAATGGATACTGAGCCTGACAAATATATTTGGAGGGATCTTTTAGTTTTATGTGTACAGGGGAACACTGGGCCAGAGCAGGGCTGGCAGTGTCCCAAACTGTGGGGTTAACAGGGTGCGTTAAGATGGGTAAGGACTTCTTTGGAGGGGTGGAATTAGTAGGATCTTGGGCTTGAACTAGCGCTAGGAGGAAGGAAACGGGGGAAGAGGAAGAGGACAGGGGCAAAGTAATGGAGACTTGAAGCCGTGATAGAATGTCCCGACCCAACAAGGGGACGGGGCATTGTGGCATGACTAGAAAGGAATGGGAGAAAACGGATTGAGTGCCTTGAAGGCAGCAGGTTAAAAGAGGGGATTTTTGGGGAAAGATTTGTTTACCTCCTACCCCGACTATAGGAGAGCTGCTGGAGGTGGTGGGGCCTTTATATTCCCTTAAGACCGAAAAGGTGGCTCCAGTGTCCAGGAGGAAAGATATTGGGTGGCCGTCCACAACCATGGATACCCTGGGCTCCTGCTTTGTTATAGAGATGGTCGGGAAGGGCCCAAGGCTCCTTCAGTCCTCCTCAGCGAGGCCCACCATAGGTGGTGTCCACGGTTCGGGGGACTGTGGGGCAGTTGGTCCCTCACCCCTTCGGGCAAGGGGGCAATCAGATCCCCAATGTCCCTTCTTTTTGCATTTTGGACAAGGAGTGGTGGGTGGCCTGGGGGTGGGGCAAGCCTTTGCCCAATGCCCTTCCTTTCCACATTTAAAGCAGGCTCCAGGGGGAGGCTTAGAGGTGGAGGCTGTGGGAGGGCGCCCGGGGGCTTTGATAAGCCGGGCCAACATCTGGAAGTTGGCGTGGTCGGCCTTTTTTTTTTGACGTTCCTTTTCCTCCTCCCGATTATGAAAAACCTTGAAGGCCACTGACAGGATTTCAGTCTGAGGGGTTGCAGGACCCTGCTCTAATTTTTTAATTTTAGTTTTAATGTTGGGGTAGGATTGGGCCAGGAAATAGGTCATAAGGACATGCCGGCCATCTTCTGAGTTGGGGTCTAAGCTAGTGTATTGTTGAAAGGCCTGGGTTAATCTATTGAGGAACTCGGAGGGAGTTTCCTCCTTTTTTTGGACAATTTCTTGAATTTTTGGAAATTGACGACCTTGCGAGCCGATTTTTTGAGGCCAATTATTAAGCAAGAGGCAAAACGGTCTCGAGCCTGGATTCCCTGGGCTGTGTTATAATCCCAATTAGGTTCCTGTTCTGGGACTGCTTGGGGGCCTGGCGGGTGATCCGGATTGGTACGATGGGTGTCAGTGGCATGGGTTTGGGCTGCATCCCAGACCCTGTGGCGTTCCTCAGGGAGGAAGGTATTGGCTAGGAGCATGAAGATGTCATGATGTGTGAGGCTGTAGGCCTGCAGGATCCATTGGAATTCTTTAATGTAGGTGGTAGGGTCGGTAGAGAAAGAGCCTAGTCTTTTTTCTAATTCTGTAAGGTCAGCTAGGGAAAAGGAAACATGGACCCTAACTACTCCTTCAGCCCCAGCTACCTCACATAGTGGGGCGATTGTTAAAGGGGCGGGGGAGGTCCTCGGGAACGGGTGAAAGGGGGGCTTAGTGGGTCAGGGGTAGGTGAGGGTAAAGACGGGGGAGTGGATGGCACTGGAGGTGCAGAAGGTGACGCGGATGACGGGGGAGGAGGAGCAGATGCCGGAGGCACTGGGGGAGGAGGAGGTCAGTAGGGTGGGGGTTCATCAGCAGGGTCGAAGGTGGAAGGATTGAGGGGTGACTGTGAAGAGGGTTTACAGGCTAAAAGGACTTGAGAGGGAGCACAGGAGGAGCAGAGGGCGGGGTTCTGAGCCAAGAGGTGAAAAGCCTCAATGTAGGGGATCTCCTTCCATATTTTTAGGCGCTGGCAGTAGTTAAAGAGGTCTTGTAGAATGTTAGGATCTAGTGTGCCCTCAGGGGGCCATGTGTTTTGATTATCTAAAGGATAATAAGGCCAATCTTGTGTACAGAATTTGGTGAGGAGTTTGGGCTCAATATCCGGCCTGAGGGAAAGGTTGGTGAGGTTTTTCAGAAGGCATTGAAGTGGAGAGTCCCCTAGGGAGGAGGAGGAAGTGCCCATTCTGGTCTCTTAATGGGAATTTTAGACAGAAATCGGACAGAGATTAGTGATAAGACAGATCCTTCGGCCTGTTGGGAAAGGCGGGATCCTAGAGGGCGTCCCCAGTAGGTCACATCAGTCCCGGCAGGTTCAGGTACGAACCAGGAGGAGAGAAGGGAGGTGTGGGTCGTCACTCAGACCTCCACTTCTCTAGGGCAAAAGCCCGGTTCCTGAAGGAAACCTAGCGCTAGGAATTTCTGGTCGGGTCCCGGACCCGGGAAGTGGAGAGAAGAGAGTGGTGGACAGGAGGGTGAAGGAGAGAACAGAATGGGGCTTTTAACCTCCAAAAATGAAAGTAAAAGTTTACCGGGGCTTTGGAACCTGTTATAGTTTGGGAATTTATGGTGGTCGTGAAGAACGTGGTGGGGTGGGTATGGGCGTTAGGGGCTACCAGACGATCTAGACTCCCTGTGGTAGCCTGAAAAGGGCTGGTGCCCTTTAGGAAAGGGGGCTTACCTAATGATGAGCCGGTGGTGAGTGGAAGGAGCCCTCGCCGAAAAGAATGGACGAGGGTGGACCGTCAATGGTGAGCGGTGTAAGGGAGGCCGGTCCTGGCGGGACGGAGTTCCCAAGGGGCGACTTGGAAAGTGCTGCCGCTGCGATTCGAAAAGTGTTACAGTTCGAGGGAGCCCTGAGGGGAGACTTGGAAGGTGTTGCCGCTGCGATCCGAAAAGTGTCACCGCTTGAGAGAAGCTCCGTCCCGGGTTTTGGCACCAAATGAAAGGACGAGTGGACACCAGTTGACGATCCACCGGAGAGAGCTTGTTTATTAGGCGGAACACACACATATATATAGGGCTTTAAGGGAAGGCTGATTGGCTTAAAATACAATCCCTACTTAGCATACCGCATGGTGCTTGAGGGGTGAGCTGATTGGTGTGCGATTCGCGCCGGCGGGAAGGAGAGTACAGAAGAGAAGGGCAACCAGCGCCATGATGGGGTGTGGCGGAGAAGGACTTATGTGATCAGGGTGTGATCCCTTGGGGCATTTGGGTTCTTACATTCCTCGGTGTGATCCCTTGGGGCATTTGGGTTCTTACATTCCTCCCTTTTTCTTGTTTTAGGAAAGGGGACGTTGAAGTCATCGAGCTACTTCCTGCTGAACTGGGCATTGTGGGGGGGGCAAGGGGAGGAAGGTACATAAATACCCATTATGAAACCCCAAAGGAGGGTGGACAAACAAGTAATTTCAAAAGGGGAAAAGTCCATAAACGTAATAGGTGGAACAGGCATTGGGTAAACATTCCCATTCCAAAAGGGAGGAATAGGCCAGAAGAAAGGAAAAACACGCCCCAAACAAGTCCAAAACCCAGCAATGCAGACATTATGTTTTAAAGCTCCAAAATAATCTTCTTTGACTCCAAATCCTGCATCCTGGGCACAATTGGGCATCTGGGCCCCCAAAAGCATCAGGCAATCTTATTCTCACAGCTCTGCCAGGCACAGCCCAGCAGGCCACACTGGTGCCTGTGGCTTTTCCAGGCCTATGTTGCACGTTACCAGTGGCCCCAAAGTTCTGGAATCCTGGTGGCAGCCCTGCTGCATTGACTGTATTAGACATTTCCCTTGTGGGGGCTCTCTGTGGGTGCTCTGACCCCACTTTTCTGCCCGGCATTGCTCTAGTAGATGGCCTCTGTGGTGGCTCCACCCCTGCGGCAGGTCTCTGCCTGGGCTTCCAGGCTTTTCCATACATCCTCTGGAATCTGGGTGGAGGCTGCCACGCTTCCACTGCTTTCGCGTCCTGCCGGCCTGCAGACTTAGCACAATGTGGAGGCTATCGAGGTTTCAGGCCTCTACTCTCCAGGGCTGCTGCATGAACCACACTTGGGGCTTCTCCAGCCAGAGCAGCTGGGATGCAGGGAGCAGGGGGTCTCTCCTCCAGGATAACTCAGTCCTTCTAGGCCTCAGGGCCTGTGATGGGTGGGGCACCCTTCCAGACTTCTCAAATGCCTATAGGGCATTTTTTCCATTGTCCTGGTTATTAGCATCTGGCTGCCTCACCAGCAAGGTAATGCCTTTAGTAACCAGTTTATCTGCTTCACCCTTGCATTGTTCTCCAGCTCTCTGCTTCTTTACCACATGGCCAGGCTGCAAAGTTTCCAAATCTTTATGCTTTGCTTCCATTTTAAATTCTGGCTTTACATCATGCCTTTGCCACCATAACTCAGAGTTGGCTGTTAGAAGTAGCCATGCAGCGTCCTGAATGCTTTGCTGCTTAGAAATTTCTTTGGTCAAATGCTCTGGTTCACAACTCTTAAGTCCCACCTTCCACAAAATCCAAGGACATGGACACAATGCAGCCAAATTCCTTGCTATGGTGCAGCAAGAGTGATCTTTTGTGCAATTCCCAATAAGTTCCTCATTTCTATCTGAGACCTCATCATCCGCATGGCCTTTACTGTCCACATTTCTATCAGCATTCTGCTTACCACTACATAAGTCTAAGGCATTCCAAACTTTCCCTCATCTTTTTGTCTTCATCTAAATCCTCCAAACTCCTCCAACCTTTGCCCATTACCCAGTTCCAAAGCTGCATCCACATTTTCAGGGATCTGCATAGCAACACCCCACTCCTCGGTACCAATTTTCTGTTTTAGTCCATTTTGTGTTGCTATAACAGAAATACCTGAGACTGGGTAATTTATAAAGGAAAGAGGTTTATTTGGCTTATGATTCTGGGACAGCTGCATCTGGCATGAGCCTCAGGCTGCTTCTACTCATGGCAGAAAGTGGCAGGCAGCCAGCGGGTGCAAGCAGATCACATGGTGACAGGAAGCAAGACAGAGGAAGCAAGAGCCATATCCTAGTACATCTTTTCTGTCACCATCCAACTTTCCCCCTTCACCTTTATTCCCCTGGAATTTGGTCATTTGCCTATGGCAAGGAGACCCTAGTCTATGGGCTGTTGGTCTCAGTGCACACCCTACCAATCCACCTGGCCTGCCAGATGATAAAAGACTCAGGCTGCCATTTCCCTTATACCCAGAAACCTTGCTATCTGGTGCATAAAATTGGGACTGTCCCCTCATTGCAGTCCCTAGCCACCCATGGGCTTCTTACACCAGTTTATGAGAGAGCCATTTGGGAGCTCCAGACCTTTGTTCAGCGGCAATACCAATGTGATCTGGGACATAAATGCCTAAGGCAGGTGCAAGAGGCTAAAGTTAAATACGGGGAGAAGTGCTTCAAAACCTACCATCCTTGAATGTATGCTAAAGAACTTTTGGAAGGGCTACTCTGGGAAGTATGGAATTAAAATGACCCCCAGGGAACTCCGGACACTATGTGAATTGCAATGGCCCACCTTTGGCATCAGATGGCCTTCAGAAGGGAGCCTAGACCTCCCGAAGATTGGGGCAGTTTATGAGGTCATAACAGGGGAACCAGGACACCCAGATTTCTGTACATAGACTCCTCATTGGGAATAGCTTTGACCTGCCTCCCTGGATCTGGTTCTATGTTCATAAGGGAAAATGTAAGGCAGTTCAAATGTCAGAACACAGCCAACAAAAAACAAAAAGGCCTATATATCAAGGAGATCCAGGTGAAGAACCCCAGCCCCCACCATAACCTGCTCCTTCAGAGATGCCTGGCCCCAGGCGCCCCCTGCCAGATATCCTTCCAGCCTCAATACCATCGGCCCCACTGTCATCACCACCAGACAGTCCTGGACCAATGGGAGCGCAACTCCACTCCACCCAACAGGTCCCAGTCCTCCAGATGCACCTGTAGGAGACCCAAGTCCCACAGCAGATTGAACCAGATGGCAGCATACAGCCAGGGTGCCCCTCTTCTACTACCAGCCCTCTACAACTATGGAACTCCTGAATCAGAAACACCGTATTCTGTCATATTCAGAAAAAACCCAGGCTCTCATCAGTTTCTTGGAGTCAGTTTTCCTCACCCATAAGCCCACCTGGGAAAACTATCATCAGCTACTCCTTACCCTCTTCAACACTGGGGAACAATGACATTTCCTGGCAAGAGCCAGGAAATGGTTGCAAGACCAGGTGCCCACAGCTGCCCTGGATCCTGAGACCTGGGCAAGAGACACAATACCAGATGCCACACTGAACTGGGACTTCAGTATAGAAGAAGGGAGAAATTGACTCCACCAACATAGAGAGGCCCTCCTCCAAGGGCTGAAAGCAGGGGCCAGAAACCCACTAACATGTCCACAACAGCTGTCATGACCCAGAAACCAGATGAGCCACCTGAAGAATTCTACGAAAGGCTATGTGAGGCCTTCTGGGTCTACACACGATTCGATCCCTAGACAGCCAAGAATCCACAGATAGTCAGTGCAGCCTTTATGGCCCATTCCTGTGCTGACATCTATCACAAACTTCAAAAGCTGGAAGGTTTTGCTGACATGAATGCCACACAGCTCCTGAAGGTGGCCAAAGTATTTGTCAATCAGGACCAGGAGGCCCAAAAGGAGGCAGATAGATGTCTAAGACAAAAGAGACACTCTTGACAACAGCACACAACCCAGACCAAAACTCTGCATCTAAGAAAAGAAACCCTGGTGACAAGGACAAATACCCCCACAATCTGCCCAGTGTGCTTACTGTAGGGAGCTTAGCCACCAGAAAAAATGAATGCCCAAAAAGGGAGGAAACAAGTTCCAGTCAAGATGGCAGAATAGATGGTCCCCAGCATCACTCTCTCCCACAAATCAATCAATTTACAACTACAAAAATGTAACATCAGCCAAGCTGGGGCTTCTGAAGCTCAGGGGAAGAGGAGGAGAGACCTACAGAGTTCTTGAAGGTGGGAGAAACCATGACGAGAGAAAGAAAAAACTGCTCTGAGCATTTCAGGCCACGGCCGCTTTAAGGCTCAAGCTGCTGAGCGCATGGAGCAGGAGCTGGCAGAAGCTGCCACTGTGCCCTTCAGATGGAGTTGCTTGGAGGTGGCAGGAGAGAAGAGGGCCTTGGCAGCCCCCAAGACAGCAGGACCACTAGTAGGGTTCCCATGGACCCATGCAGGAGCAAGGAGCCAGAACAACTGGAAAAAGGGAGCCACTCAGAGGCTGGAGAGTCATCACAGGGCCCGTCCCACAGGAATTGTTTGGAGCATGGGCAGTGGGGGAGACAGGCCCACTGGGAGAACACTGGGACACAGCAAGGATGGCCAATCTGCCCCCCAATCAGCACAGGACCACTCAGAGGAGACTGGTGAGGAATGCAGAATTGCATGAGGTGCAGTTTGATGGAAAAATGCAGGCCCAGATCAGAGTTTTTAAACAACCCAGACCCACAGGGTCTCTGGAGAGCTGGAAGTACCTATAAGTCAGCCATTAAACCCTGAGTGGCACAAAAAGCCTTCCCTAGGGAAACAGCAGCAAAGCAGCAATTTAGCTCAACCACACAGCTGAAGTACTGGTTCCTACAGGAAGCTCCCCCATTTTAGAAGTAAGTAAAGGACAAAATATTAGTTCTGGCCCTTGGGGCCTGCCTGGGAACTGGAGGCTTGGAGCTGGGGACCATACCCCACTCCCATATCCAGGTACACTGTGCCAGTGCCTCAGGGCCCACCCAGGGACCCGAGGCATGAATCAGGGGACCAGACCCCCCTCCCACAACCAGGGACACTGCACCAGCATCTTGGGGCCCACCCAGGGACCCAAGGCATGGAGAAGGGGACAGGACACCCTCCCACAACCAGCCACACCACTCCAGTGCCTTGGGGCCCACTTGGTTACCCAAGTCATGGAGAAGGGGACCAGACCCCCCCTCCCACAACCAGGCACACTATGCCAGTGCCTCAGGGTCCACCTGGGGACTCGAGGGATGGAGAAGGGGGCCAGAACTCCCTCCCACAATCAGGCACAACATGCCAGCCCCAAGGAGCATGCCAAAAACATCACTTCCATGTGGGTGGCCCACCACAGCCACCACAATAACCACGGCCACCATGAAAGCAGTAGGCTCTATATCTACCACGCAGATGGTCTGCCAACCACTGGACTGCATTGACACAAGGAGAGTCACCAGCAGAGATAAAGAAAAGAAGAGGATATCTCTCTCCACAAAGCCCATTTCAGAGTGACAGAAGAAGCATCTGCTCTGTGATAATGTTGGAGGGCCTGATCACACCTCTCAGCATTGGACAGATCATCTAGGTAACAAATCAACAGAGTTACCATTACTCTTTCAGAAGGAGAGAAGAACTCTAGGGTAATTAAAGGGGGATGGGGAGAGATTGGACAAGGGGCATAAAGAATAATTACAATTTGTAACAACATATGTGCTAGTAATATTGATTTGATCAATATATTTCAATGTTCAACCCCAAAATATGTATAATCAATTTTGATTCAATAAATAAAATAAAATTTTTTTAAAGGGAGGGGGAAATCCCAAGGCAAGACACACTCTGAGGGAAGAAAATATGAGCCTGAACCATTGAGCCAAGAGTTCCAGGACCTCACTAGCTTTGCAGGGATGGACTCAGATTAGGGGAAATTGGGCTCCCTGTTCCTGGGCCCCCAGAAGCCCATAGTCAAAATGATGGTAGGGGGCCAACCTATGATTTTCACAGTGTACAGCAGGGCAGAACACTCTGCAGTCACAAGCCCAGTGGCCTGTTTTCAGGCCAAAAAGCCACCATTATTGGTGCCACAGGGACACAAGCAGACCAGCCATTCTGTAGGGCCCAGACTTGTCACCTCAGGGATCACAAGGTGACTCATGAATTCCCATATTTGCTTGACTGTCCAGTACCCCTACTAGGAAGAGATTTTCTGAGAAAACTAAGGGCACAAATAACCTTTGCACCTGGGGAGGCAACCCGTTTAACCTTAAATAACCAGAAGACCTTAGTGATGACTTGTAACAGTGCCCAGGCAACAGGAATGGCACCTATACACCAAGGCCAAAAAAGACTCAAACCTAGGACCATTGGACCTCTTAAGAGACTGCTTCTTTAGAGATTTTACCTCCATCTCGGTGGAAATAGGACCCCTGGATATGGCAAAGAACCATACCCCTATAATTATAAAACTGAAACCAGGGGCCAAACCAGTCAGGGTAAAATAATACCCAGCTTGTTTTGTACCCAGGGAGGCTCGACTGGGAATCCAAGAACACATCCACCAGTTACAAGAAGCAGGGATCCTGATGAAATGCCAATCGCCTTGGAACATGCCACTCCTGCCAGTCAAAAAGCCCAACAGGAAAGGGCACCATCCAGTCCAGGATCTGTGAGATGAACAACGCAGCTGCTGTTACCCTCCACCCCATGGTGCAAAATCCTTACACACTCCTGAGTCTACTCCCTTTACAGGCTCAATGGTTCTCCTGTCTCGACCTCAAAGACACCTTCTTTTGCCTCTGACTGGCACCTAAAAGTCAGCCACTATTTGCCTTTGGGTGGGAAAAACCCCACACAGGAAGAAGGCTCAATTGACCTGGACAAGACTGCCACAAGGGTTGAAAACTTCACCAACACTCTTTGGAGAAGCGCTAGCCTCAGACCCAGCTGCCTTCCCAGGAGACAGGTTGAATCCCCCCTGCTTCAATAGGTTGGTGACATCCTCCTGGCCAGTCCCACACAGGAAACTGCTGGGAAGGAGCGAGAGCCCTACTGAGCCTGCTCTCTGACTTAGGATACAAAACATCCTGGGAAAAAGCTCAAATATTTCAACAAAAGGTCAGATAACTAGGGTACCACATCTCTGAAGGACACTGCTTGCTGGGATTAGAGAGAAAACACGCCATTTGTGCTATACCCCGACCAGACACCGGGAGCCAAGTCCAAAAATTCCTCAGGGCTGCTGGCTTCTGTTGTATCTGGATACTGGGATATTCAGAAAAGGCTAAACCCTTGTATGAGACAATCAAAGGAACTAAAAAGGGACCCCTAGTGTGGGTTCCAAAGCAAGAACATGCCTTCTCAGAAATCAAAACTCTGTTAACCCAGGCTTCTGACCTAGGAATTCCAGATATAACTTGGGACTTCAACCTCTTTGTACACAAGAGAGATCATGTGGCTTCGGGGGTCCTCATCCAGACCATAGGACCCTGGCAAAGGCTGATGGCACACCTATCCAAGCAACTGGATAATGTGGCACCCACCTGGCCACCCTGCCTGTGGGCCCTGGCAGCCACCATTGCCCTAATCTGAGAGGTGGACAAACTCACTTTGGGACAAAATCTCAATGTAAAGGTCCCACATGTGGTGACCACCCTAATGAACAGTCAGGTGTACAAATGGCTGACCAACTCCAGGATGACTCACTATCAAGGACTCCTCTGTGAAAACCCCCAGGTACACCTGGAAACAGTGTGGTCTCTGAACCCAGCCATGCTCCTACCTGTTGAGTTCAGCTCCCCTGACCATGACCATGAAGAACTAATGGGTAAAATATACTACAGCAGGCTTTATTTGATGGACTTGCCCTTGACTGACCCAAACATGGAACCATTTACAGACGGGAGCAATTACATTCAGGAAGGACAACAAAGAGCCAGATATACAGTAACAACTCATAAAGAAGTTCTAGAGGCAAAATCCTTGCCACAAGGTTGGTCAGCACAGCAAGCGGAGCTATGGGCACTAATCCAAGTGCTCAGACTCTTGAAAGAAAAATGGGTCAACATTTACACTGACTCTAAATATGCCTTTGAAGCCTTACACATCCGTGAGGCCTTATACAAAGAAAGGGACCTGCAGATGGTAGGAGGAAAGACAATCAAAAATAAGGAAAAAATTCTCCAGCTCCTTGAAACAATATGGGCGCCCACCCAAGTGGCTGTTATACACTGCAGAGGACACCAAAAGGGGACTGACAGGATCATTGGAAAAAACCAGCTGGCTAACCAGACAGCCAAGAAAGTGGCTTCCCAAACAGCCTGCTGCAGACCAGAATGAGACTGCCAAAATCATGCTGGTGCCAGAAATGGCACAACAACTAAAGTACACAAAGGAAGAGACACAATGGACAGGAAAAAATGTGGAATTAAAACCCCTGAAGGATAATGGAAGCTCCCATACCACAGACTAATGATTCCTCAATGACTGGCCCACCAACTAGTCCTGGAGTATCACAAACTGACTCACTAGGAGAAAATGGCCCTGGGGACCATGCTGAGTCACTACTATTTCATTCCAAGATTGGCTTCCCTCTGTGCCCAGGTCAGCTCCCGATGCCTGACCTGCATCCAAAACAATTCCAAGAAAGGGCCCCAGCCGGCCCCCTGAGTCCAGCCAGTCAGGACATCACCCTTTGAAGACCTGGTAGTGGACTTCACTGAAGTAAAGTCCTGCAAGGGTTACAAATGTTTGCAAGTAATGATACTTTCATTCACTGGATGGACAGAGGCACTGCCCATGCATTCCGAGCAAGGCCGGGAGGTCACGAAGGCCCTTTTAAGGGAAATCGTCCCAAGATACAGACTACCTCTAACTATAGGATCAGACAATGGGCCGACATTTGTTGCACAGGTCATTCAAAGACTGGCCAAAATGCTGAGGATATGACTGAAGCTCCACACAGCATAGCGGCCAGAGCTCAGGGAAAGTAGAATGCATGAACCAGACCCTAAAGACCACTTTATCCAAGCTTTGCCAGGAGACAGGGCTACCCTGGATAGATATGCTTCCCTTAGCTTTGTTACAGGTCTGGGATATGTCAGGGCCAACAGGATATTCCCTTTTTGAAATCATGTATGGGAGACCACCCCCACTTATAGCTAGACTGCAGGTGGATCCCCACCAGTTGGGGGAGATGCAAATATCACAGTACTTGTGGTCACTGGCCAGGACCTTCCAATAGATAACCAGCACAGTTTTGGAATGAGCTCCCATTCCTTCAGGAAATTTGGCACACCAGTTCCAACTCAGTGACACAATATAAGTAAAAGAATGGAAAAAGTCTCCCTGAAAGCCAACTTGGGTGCGGCCACACATAATTGTACTAACTACCCCTACTGCAGTTAAGGTTGCAGGTTTAATTCCCTGGATCCATCATATGCTGATAAAACAGGTGGCTCCACCAGGTGATGCCACGTCGTGGTGCGTGAAGGCTAACCCCTCTAACCCACTCAAGATCTGGTTCCATCTCTGTCCCACTAATCATCACTGCCCTGCTCTGGTCGCAGCAGAAGCTGACCAGTCCACATACAGCTGAAGCCTGAGGAATCGACAATCCCTGCCTCAGCCACTCCATGGGCTGGCTGATCCAAACACAGCTAAAGCCTGAGGATCTTGCTGCTGTGGGACATAACTAGTCCACTGATTTATTTTTGTGAAATGATAAACATATGTCACCCCTTGCCTTTAGTTTTCGTTGTGTTGCTTGTTTTACTTTTTGCTATAGGATTGACAACAGTAACCCCAGAAGATTAAAATAATATAGAAAAGCTTTTGCTAATACTCCTCTATTTCCTGTCAACAGGATGTTTTTCAGCCATCTCGTGGTCGCCATGTGCCTCCTAAAGCTAACCACTTCCATGGCCACATACACATACACACAGCTTACCAGCTCTGGCCCACATACTGCCCCTTGCTCTGGGCCTGGGAAAACATACACTAAGGGGGACAAAACTTACACTTACTGGACAGAAACATGCAGAAGCTGGGGAGTTACCTGTTACCTTCAACCTCGGCCCTTTCAACAAGACGGTCTCCAAGAAGGTCCAGGACTCTTACACGTGCTTCCGCCTCCACCCTCATTACCTAGACTTAGGGGATGAAGGCCTCAGCCTAGGCCCCCAGACTAACACTCAGACCTCAGCTGGATGCTAAACGCCATCCACCACCCCCTAAATATCAATAACCCTGCTCTAACAAGGGATTGTTGGCTCTGTTTCCCCGAGAAACCCTGGCATATCACCATCCCAGCAAATGGCTTTAATAACACTCAGGGAAACCAGAGTCAATTTGACCCAGCCCGGGAGCCTAGGTTGACAGATGTTGACATGCCACTCAAGGCCCAATGGTGCATTCAAAGCCATGGAAAACAGTTCAGTTGGGTGACCTAACAAAGGAACAATGTGCCATTATCATCAATATCCAAAATTTTGACTTTTCCTTGGCAACTGTACCTTGGTGTAGACCCCAGGTAGGCTTCTTGCTCGTGTGCAGGAATCATGCCTACCAATGCCTCCCTGCTGACTGGGCAGGAGTCTGCACACCGGCCTCTGTCACCCCTCAGGCAGATACTGGCCCTGGGAATCAATCCCTTATGGTACCCCTAGGGGCACACAGCAGAACAAAAAGGGCAATCCAAGTCATTCCTTTGTTAATCGGCCTGGGAATATCTGCTGGGAGAGGCACAGGGGTCAAAGGAATAGCCTCCTCCATGACTTTCTATCACAAATTATTTGAAGATTTCTCCAGTGACATGGAACAAGTAGCCACCTCTCTGGCAACATTACAAAGCCAGGTAGACTCCTTGGCAAAAGTGGTCCTCTAGAACAGGTGAAGATTAGACTTACTGCAGAGAAAGGGGGGCTCTGCCTCTTCCTTAATAAAAAATGCTGCTTTTATGCAACAAATCAAGAATAATGAGAAACATGGTTCATCAGCTAAGAGAGCACCTGGCCAAAAGGAGGCAGGAATTTAAAACATCTCGGTTCTCATGGACAGACACACAGCTGGCTATCCTGGCTTCTGCCTCTAGCTGGTCTACTGTTTGTGTTATTCTTGGCTCTCTTGTTCAGCCCATGTGTTTTAAATTGCCATATCAGGTTCGTTTCAACTCATTTAAAGTCAATCAAATTACAGATGGCCTTGTCATCACAAGAATGTGTTTAAATGCCCCTAAACAACAGAAACTCTGAAGGTGATGCTCACTCCAATGTTTAGAGAGAGCATCAAAGGGAGGAAATGTTGGGAAAATTCAAAATTAATTCTTTCAGTAGCTTGTTTTGCCTTTAAAACAGAACCGGCTTATTGTATCAGTTTTACTGATAATCAACTGCTCGCACTCCTGCTTCTGTAAATGTGCTTGCTTATCACAATGGCTACTGCACTAGCTACATGAATGCTGAGAAAACAAAACTTAAAAGAACCTGGAGGAGTCCACCTATATAAACCCTATAAGACCTAAACTCAGGACTCAGATCTGGGAGCACCAGCTCCTCTGGGCCTGCCCGCTGGTGTAATAAAATACCCGACTCTCCAACCCTGAGTGCCAACCACTTCTCTGTCAGCTCCGTTCCATAACAAAGCTAGGCACTTAGAATTAACATTGATTTACTGCACGTTATCGGATGAATAGAAGAGAGGAGATCGAAGGTCCTCAACACAAAGAAATGATTATGTTTCGTTATGATGAATGTGCTAATTATCCTGACTTGATCGTCACACATTGCACACAGGTATTGATATTCAATCCTATACCCCACAAATATGTATTATCAATTATGTTTCAATTAAAAAAAAAAGAATTGAGCAAACGTCCTCAAATCGCCTTCCACCAGGCATACTTAGGATTCCATAACTGGGATTCCAACTTACTTTTCTCTTACTCAAAATGCACAATGTATCAGTCAGGGCTCTTCAGAATAACAGACCAAAAGGAAATGTATTGATTAATTGATAGATTAATTGATTTTAATTGGCTCACGCAATTATGGCAAGTCCATTATCTGTAGGGCAGGCTGGAAGTTAGAAACTCAGGGAGGATTAGATGCTGCAGTCTTGAGGCAGAATTCCTTCTTTATGAAACCTGGTTTTGCTATTAAGGCCTTCAACTGATTAGATCATGCACACCCAAACTATTAAGGGTCATCTCCTTAAAGTCAACTGATTATAGATGTTAACCACATGCACAAAATACCTTCACAGCAACACCTATATATATTATAGCCTATATGATATTAGCTATAAATAAACCTATATAATAAACCTATATATAAACCTATATAATATTAGTGTTTGATTAAATAACTAGGTATTGTAGCTTTGCAAAGCTGACACATAAGACTAACCATCACAAACATCAGAGTCAACTGGGAGAAATTAAAGGACTTAAGTTAGTCCAACAGGAAAACTTGAGACTGAATAGACATTGTGTGTGCAGAAGATGGAGTGGAGTTTCTGGGAAACCTGATGTTTGACTTTACTTGCTGGCTGGTCAGAGTCAGGTAAACAAGCCATAGATATTCTGTTGTTTCATCTGGTCTGCACTGCTATAGCTTCTTGCAATAAATCTCATAAGTTAGGAACCTTGGACTGAAACAGAGCAGATGGTCCCCTCCCTGGAGCCACAGAAAGGGTGGGAGCTCTCCAGGCAGTTAAAGGGATTGTGCTTCCTGGGAGTGGGGGACTAAAATAGAAGTCCACAGTAAGAACAACTCCTCATTATTGAGCAGTTACTAAATACCAGGCAGTACATTTAATGTCAGAGATTTGGTTCCTAACTCCTACCATTTAATCTGTTTTCTACCACGAAGGAGTTATGTGCATAAGAGTCAGAAGGAAAATGAAAAACATGCCACTTACTGCCACCACAGCCATTCCATAATATCCTGCAAGTGCAGGACTCCTCTGTCAAATGATACCAGAGCTCAAGGCTTTGGCCTGGAATCTACGTGAAACTTCTGTTCTCTCCTCCTGCAAACCCACATGGAATCCCTAGAGCAGAAAAAAAAAGTGAGACCAATGTCCAGGCTTGGCTTCTAGAGGTAGGTACAGGTGTCCTGCCCAGGTGTGCTATTTATGTGGGAGCAGAAAGGGTCAAAGGCACGCAGGAAGAGAATGATACGGCATAAAGCTCTGATCCCAGGTCCTTATCGGTTTGTGGTAAGTAGAAATAAGCATATTTACTAAAATACCAAATGTGCATCTCCCTACTATACGTGCACATGCCCACCTGTGGAGCTCGAACCACAAATGTAGATGATGGTAGAATTCAGATGGAGTGTGGGGTGAAAGTCCTTCCCTCGGGGCCTGAAGCTGACCCGTGAGTTGTCTAAATCCAGGAGGCCCGACCAGGGCTTAACACACACTCCTGTGTCGCACACACATTATCCAGAACAAATGCTTATTTCTCAACATATATCAACTCTCCCCTCTGTGTGAGTTTCAATATTCAACATACACAAACATATCAAATAACAATTATTCTTACAATCAAAGTGAACTTTTGTCGGTAACATTCTATTCAGATTTCTGGAATAAAATATTTTCCTCAAGGAAGATATAAAACCTTCTGCTATGAGCAAGTATCACATAAAGTTATTTATTTCCATCATGGCCATGTTACTTGGGTTTGTGTGATTTTTGTTGGCCTGTGAGAATATCAGCATCTGGAAGTCAGCAAGTTCTCTGAAAAAGCAAACTGGTAGCTCGTTGCCAAAGACGGAGGCCAAAGAGCCTTCCCAAACATTATCTATTCGTTTGTGTGGTCTCTGCCCCTGGAATCTGGACTGGACCTGTGACCAGGTTTGAAGCAGTAGAATAAGGCAGAAGTGATGCTTGGGACTGCTGAGGTCAGATCATAAGAAGCACTGGAAGTTCCTCCTGCATCCAAGAGGAACAGCCTCACTGGGTGAAGCCCGTCATGCTGTAAGAAATCTGACCGCCTAGCCATGAAGAAGCCATGAGACTGCCATGCCATGAAGAAGCCCAGCCTAGCCATGTGGAAAGGCATCTTTGAGATACAGATGCCCAGCCTGCCCCAAGTTATTCCAACCACCTGAGCTAGGCGTGTGAGTGAAGAAGTCTTCAGACAGGTGGAGCCCAGATGTCATCTGGCTGCAGCGTCTTCACAGACCAAGTGAGAACCACTCAGCTGAGCACAATACATCAGGAGAACCACAGGACTGTGTTTCAAGCCATGGGTCAGCAAACTACAGTCTGCAGATCAAATCTGGCCCACCACCCATGTTTGTAAGTAAAGCTTTATTGGAACACGGCCACACTCATTCATTTATGTATTATCTATGGTGCTTTCCTGCTACAATGGCAGAGTAGTAGAAACAGAGACTTTATGGCCCTCAAAGCTGAGAATATTTACTCTCTGGCCCTTCTCAGAAAAAGTTTTCCAACCTTTATTTTAAACTGAGTTTGAGGGTGGTTTGTTATGCACCAGGAGTTAAGCAAAATATTGATTATTTCACAAACTGAATTTCACAATTGAACAGACCATTGTGAAATATTTCCAGGACCACGTATTCCTTTGCTAACATGATCTTTGACAGATCACATGTTCTCTGATGTGTTCTGATTCTATTAGCAGAGCAATGGCTCAGCACAGGGATTTAAACTCACCAGAGTTTGAATCACAGTTTGGCCATTTTCTAACTCTTTGAGCAGGGATGGGTTAATTAGTCTTTTTATCCTGCTGGAGAAAAGTGATAATTACAATGTCATGACTAAGAGCATGCATTCTGGATTCGAAGAACCAATGTGTAAACACATCTCCTTCACTTACTGAGGGGTAGAGTGGTAATGACATGAATGCCATAGTTGACTCACCTGATTTCAAATCTGGGCTGGGAACTTGCTTGCTGTGTGCCCGTGACAAAGCAACTTAATGTCTCCGTGGCTCAGTTCCCTCATCTGTAAAATGGGGATAATAATAGTAACTACTTCACAGCATTCTTAGGAACATTCAAATAAACATTTTGAAAAGTACTGGTGAAAATAAGCTATATATAAGTGTTTATTGATGAAGAAATACTGACATTGAAAGCTCAAAAACATCACTTAACATCTGTGTGTCTCAGCTTCCTCATCTATAAAATAAAGTAAAATAATTGCCTATGCTTCCTATCTTTATTGTGAAGATTAACAAATATAATATTTGAAAGTGCTTAGAACAGCTTATAAGATGAGAAATGTATCTGCTATTATTGTTGTTGTTTGTATTATGACCATTGTCATTATAATACATGATTGCTTATAATATACAATTGATTTCAGCATTGTATAATCAACCTATGGTTCATTTAGAAAAAAATTAATGTGATGTGATGGAAAATGTACCTGTGTGGAAGATAATATCCACTCTACATGTGCCCTCAGGCAATGGGGTCTACCCTTCTGTCTGCCTGGATCACATGGTGTTCACCTTCCTTGCCTGATAACTTGTGCTCACCCTTGAGACCATCAGCTTCAACATCCCATCATCTAAGACAGTGGTTCTCAACCAGGGGTGGTTTTGAACATTTTTGGTTGTCACAACTCAACTAGAGGTGGTTGTGCTATTGGCATCTAGTGGTTAGAGGCCAGGAATGCTGCTAAACATCGTTCAATGCACACGACGGCCCCCCCACAAGAAAGAATCATCTGGCCCCAAGTATCCACAGGGCTGAGGGTGAGGTCTAAGACTTGGGCTAGGACTCACACCTCTCTCCTAAGCTTGCGTAGGGCTCCTCCTCAGGCTTCCTCAGGTCCTTCGAGGCTCTCATCCACTACTTTAAAATAGTGCTCATTCTCATCTGTCTCCCCCAGAAGCTCAGGGAGATCAGAGACTGGGTCTGTCTTTAGATCTCTGTCTCAGCAGCACATTGATTAGCATTTAGTTGCTCAATACCCTTTATCTGGTTGCTATGGTTTGAATGTTCCCACCAAAACTCACGTTCAGATTTAATTGCCATTGTAGCAGTATTAAGAGGTGGGACCTTTAAGAGGTGACTGGGTCACGAGGGCTCTTCCTTCATCACAGAAGAAGGTTAGTTATCACAAGAGTCAGCTCCAGATCAAAGAATAAGTTCAGTCCTATTACTCTCTCTGTCTCTCACACTCGCTTCTGCCTCTCACCTTCTACCATGGGTTGACCCTCACCAGAAGCCAGTGCCATGCTTTCAGACTTGCCAGCCTTCAGAACCATTAGCCAAATAAACTGCTTTTCTTTAAGAATTACCCAGTCTGTGGCATTCTGTTATAGGATGTCATATGCTCTTAGCATTGTCCATTACTTTTGTGTAATGATGGTAATGTTCTCTGTGAGTGCTGCCTAACTTGGTAGCCAATGGCCACATGTGCCTATAGAGCACTTGGAATATGGTTAGTGTGACAGAGGCATTGAATTTCCTATTTTATTTTACTTTAATTTGTTTACATTTAAATAACCACATGTGAGGGCCAGCCCATGGCTCACTTGGGAGAGCGTGGTGCTGACAACACCAAGTCAAGGGTTAAGATCCCCTTAGCAGTCACCTTTTTAAAAATAAAATAAATAAAATAAATAAATAGCCACATGTGACCAGTGGCTAAGGAACTGAATGTTAAATTTTATTTAATTTAAAGATAAACGAGGCTAATAGCCAGCCTATTGGATAGAGCAGCTCTAACTTCAAAATGGTTGTTAAATACATAGACCTCAAGTCACACATTTTTCACTGACCGAGGATAGGGAAGATGAGGGATGAAGACATATGTGAATCTTAACCAAATTTGCTGAATCCCACGGGCAGATAGTCAAAGTCTGAATACTCCTGACAAATGTACTGGCGTCATAACACTGTGCCTGCCAAAGCCTCCCAGGGAGTGATAAAAGAAGACGTGTTTGATTCTTCGATTGAAAGCTCAGCTTCCAATTGCTGAGTGATAATGAGAAAACCAAATTATCCCAGATCCCTGTGATAGAAAATGAAGGTTTGGACTGCCGCAAATAACAGTTACTACTTTTTTAAGGACTTCTATGTAAAGAATCTGAGTTCTCATTGAGCCAAACTATGGGTAGTGTTTAGGACAATCATTCGTGTCTTTAAAAGGCCCAATAAATTAAATAACCAGGGCTCGGTTCCATTGTTATAGGGAATACTCCTGGCTTGGCTCACCAAAATTGTTGCAGGGCACATTCAGCTCCTGGCTGAGGCTCCCCAAAACTGATATCAAACTTACTGGTCCAGCTGCCTGTCCCCAGACAAAAGCAAAAAGTCAAATCTTGGTGAAAATGGAAGTCAGCTTTTACTCAGGAATACCAGTGAGCTGAGGAGAGATGTGAGGCTCACCCATCTCTCCAGTAAACCTGATGGAGAATGGCCAGGATAAAGCCATTGCAAAGACTCAGGTTTACTGGGGGCGTTTCGAGAGGGGGATGAGGGAATAGAACACAGGAAATAAAAAGTAGGAGGGAGGGCACGTGAGCTACAAGGGGTCCGTGTCTATGATTCAGGCACAAGGTCTCGCCAAGGCCTTGTCTGGTTTCTGTTCTCATCTTCACTGTTATCTCAGAACCCTGCAAGATTTTGATTTGCTCCAGAGTAGAATCAACTCAAGTCTTTCGTGTAGTTTCACTTCTCAGAGCTCCCGTGTACTTGACTAGTGCCCAAGGTCAGTGTCGTGCTGGATCACAGACCCCCCTGCCCTGTCCTGTGCAGGTCATGAGTCACGTAGTTGAAAAAAGATTCTGGTGGCCGAAAACAGAATAGACATGCTTTATTCAGACATGAGCTCTGCCTGCCAGCGGTTCAGAGCCGCTGCCTTTTTTTACCAAAAATACACAGTAGTGGCAATGAGCCAAGAAGCATATGGGTGCGCATGCCAACTCTTTTCTAACTTGCTTACAATGCGTGTGCTGAATCACGCCCAGCCAGACAGGAGGTGAGGGGGCCTGACTGTACTGACTCCATTTTCCTCACAGTCAGTTTCCAGTCATCTGTCCTTGATCACTTCTCAAAACTCTACAAGCCTCAAAGGAAGAACTGTTCGCTTTGCAGAGTACTGATTAGCTTCTCAGCCTTGGTTTCCTATTTAGCAAGCAAGATAAGAACGTCACGAGGTGGAAAGAAAGAGTGGAGATAAAAAACTGTCCTTTTTTAAATCTCCCTCCTCCCTGCTGCAGCCCAGGTGGTTTTAGGTCCCAACATGGCTTCAGTTCTGCTCACTGCAACAGTGTGGTGTCCCTTTTATGCACAAAAGTTTTTAATTTCAACAAGTCCAATTTATCTAATTTTTTTTCCTTTGTGTCTTGTACTTTTGGCATCATATCAAAGAAATTGCCAGATTCAAGGTCATAGAGATTTACCTATATGTTTCATCCTAAGAGTTTTATAATTTTAGCTCTTAGATTTAGGTATTTGGTCCATTTTTAACTAATTTTTATATATGTTGTGAGACAAGTGTCCAACACCACTGTTCTGCATATGGATATCCAGCTGTTACAGCTCCATTTGCAGAAGAGAATGTTTTTCCCCCATTGGTCTTGGCATCCTTGTCGAAAATTAATTGGCCATAGATTTATGGATTTATTTCTGGACTCTCGATTTCACTCCACTGATCTATATATCTATCATTATGCCAGTACCATGTTATTTTGATTGCTGTAGATTTGTATTAAGTTTTGAAATTGGAAAGTGTGAGACCTCCAACTTTATTCTTTTTTTCCCAAGGTTGTGTTGGCTATTTAAAGTCCCTTGCAATTCCACACCAGTTTCAGGGTTGACTTTTCCATTACCGGGAAAAAAAAAAAAAAAAAAAAAAAAAAGCTGTTGGGATTTTTATAGTATTGCACTAAATCTGTAATCTGCTTTGGGAAATATTGCCATTTTAACAAAATTGTTTTCCAGTCCATGCACACTGGCTGTCTTTCCATTTATTTAGACCTTCAATTTCCTTCAACAATGTTTTATAATTTTCAGTTCACAAGTCTTGTATCTCTTTGATTGAATTTATTCATATGCATTTTATTCTTTTCAATGCTGTTGAAAATGAGGGAGGGGGTTATTTCTTTTTCAGATATTATTGCTAGGGAATGAATGCTTTTATGTGTTTATCTTGTATCCGACAACTTCATTGAATTTTTTTATTAGCTCTAATAGTTGTTTGTGTATGTGGAGTCTTTAGGATTTTCTATATATAATATTATGTCATCTGTAAATAGAGATAGTTTCACTTGGTTTTTGTTTTTGTTTGTTTGTTTTTTCCATTTTAAATGTCTTTTATTTCTTTCCCTTACCTAATTCCTCTGGCTAACCTTCCAGTACAATGCTGAATAGACATGGAAAATGCAGGCATCCTTGACTTGATTCTGACCTTAGGAGCAAGCTTCTGGTCTTTTTACCACTAAATATGATATGAATTGTGGGTTTTTCATAAATGCCCTTTCTCATGTTGAAGAAATTCCCTTCTACTCTTAATGTGTTGAGTATTTTTATCATAAAATGGTGTTAGATTTTGTCAAATACTTTTCAGACATCAGTTGAGATCATAATGTGGGTTTTTTCCTTTATTCTAGTAATGTGGTGTATGACATAGATTAATTTTCATATGTTGAATCACCCTTACATTCTAGAAATAGATCCCTCTTGGTCATGGTGTATAATCCTTTTAATACTGTCAATGGTTTTAATTGTAGCCTTTTTACTGGGGTTCTAGTAATATCTCAATATCAACCCAGGGCATTTTTTTGAGAGTAAAAAAGAGCCCTAAAATATTGATTCACAGCAGTGAAAATCAGAACTGTTCTGAACAAATAGAACCTAAGATCTCCCTACTGAGGGTGTATTAGTGAGCTCAGATTGCCATAACAAAATACCACAGACCGGGTAGCTTAAACAACAGACATCTATTTTCTCACAGGTCTGGAGTCTGGGAAGTCCAAGATCAAGATGCCAGCCAATCCGGTTCCTGGTGAGGGCCCTCTTCCTGGCTTGTAGCTGGCTGCCTTCTTGCTGTGTCCTCACATGGACTTTTCTTTGGCGGGTGTACATGGGGAGAGAAAAAGAGAGAAAGAATAAGACAGAGACAGAAAGTCTGGTGTCTCTTCCTGTAGGGACATTAATCCTGTTGGGACTGGACCCCACCCTATGGCCTCACTTAACCATGATTACTTTCTTAGAGGCCCCATCTCCAAACACAGTCACATTGGGAATTAGGGCTTCAACATGTGAATTTTGTGGGGGCACAAACATTTAGTCCATAATGGAGGGACATCTGAAAACTGAGGGCAAGTAAAGAATAGGAAAAGATTGAGTTGGGTCATGTGAAGGAAAGATGAGAGAATCAAGCTGTGCTGGTGTGGGATATATCTCAGGGGTATTCTTGGGTCCACACAGCCTGTTCTGAGAAATAATCACCCAGAGGACTGTTCTCTGACCATTCTGAATGAGTCTGCTCCCTAACAATGATATGGGACTCAGTCTCTTGGAAACTCGTGGTGGGATCATTGATAGATTCCAAGCTCAGTTGAGAAGGGTTAGAGAAAGGCCACAGAAAGACAAGGGGATTGGGTTTCTGCACTGCTCCCATCAGACGATCAGGACGCTGCATGTGAGGCTGATTGTCTCAAGGCTTATTCTCACACATGCCTGAGATTACACGAGCTCATGAGGCCTAGTCTGCCTCGCGAGGTGGCACATTCTGGGCTGTCAATTAATTGATCATCCAAGAAGGAGAACTGTTTGCTGAAGAAGATTTAGATTAAGAACAATGAATGTATGGAAAATTTTCTGGAAACTTCTCTTCACCTTCCATGTCAGATTTTTTTAATATCATTCAGCCACTGACAATACAGATACATTTCAATTTCTCATCATCATAGTCATTTTTATAAAATGTTGCTCGGTGAGGGCTTCATCTTACTGTCATAACCCTGACTGCAACTTCTTAAATACATTAGAACTGGTATTTTAAATAACTTATAAGGGTCTGGTCAAATACGTTTGAATTCATTTTACCCTCACTGATTTGAATAGAAACAACAGCCATTACTATAGCTCACTAAAATGAACTGGTGACAGAAATAACATACACAATAGTTAGAGAAAAATAAAATTGCTCCTTTTTATACAATAAATTATATGCTTTATAAATATGCTTTTTAAAAAATGACTACATAACAGGATATAAATCACACTTTAGTTAAAATACTAGCTGTAAAACTTTATACGGGCACTAAATTAATTTCCCCAGTGAAGAAGGAGGATCGCTGTAATCCAGCACAGAGCATGGACTCAGGTTTCACCCAGGGATATCTGTCGGAGGGTCCTCCAGGCTCCCAGCTTTTTCCCAAATCTTGACAGAAAAACACAGCGTGCCTTGACAGCTCTGTGACTTGAGCAGCTGCATGTTTTCCCCTACAGGCCTGAGGCCAAGCCAGGATCTTGAACATTCCCATGCACCACTAAAGGCATCAAGGCTGTTGTTCAAAACACTAAAAGAAACCAGGCCCAGCCCTGAGCCAAATTCCTTGCATCTTCATATACACTTCATGCCCCGACTGCCTGGCTGTGGACAGACCTGGAAGGAACATTTCTCTCTCGCGATCCCTCATGAGGATGTTGCAGCCCACCCTGTAAATGAGTCTCCCTAATAAATGCTTTGGACTGATCACCCTGGGTTTAGTGCTTCTTTCTTTGGAATCCCAACATGCCCCAGCTTGGAACAGTTTGGGGCACTCCCTTGTGAGAAGGGAACTCCCTTACCGCAGCTTTTGTGGCAACTTCAGCCACATGGTCTCAGGTTTGTCCTGGATGACGCAATTGGCAGGATTCCAAAGAAACGAGCTGGGGAAAAGAGGAACTGACCAGAGAGATCCCAGGCTGACCACGAGGGCCTATGTGGGGCTCTGTGGTCCCCTCAATTGATGCTTGAGGGCTGCTGCAGGAGTACCGAGATAGTCCAAAAGCACCAGCAGGCTTGGCTAGCCTGATAGGGGGGTTGAAATTACAAAAGGCTAGTAAGAAAGGCCCAGCACTTAGCCACAGCGATAGACTGCTCTCTGTTGTGGACAGCCCCCCTGTCAACAGAGGCTCAGCCAGTGGCCAAGAGCAAGGTACACAAGTTAGAGGAGGAATTACAGCTGGAAAGAGGCTCCACCACCACTCCGTTAGTTACTGATGTGGCACTTAAAGCGGAAAGTGGGGTGTGGGGGCTCTGCCGAGAGGCACCGAAAGGTCCCACAGCTTCAATCCTGCCACCAGGGGAGCTCTGAGTGGCTGCTTCAAGTCCACCTGCTGGCAGTGAAGAAACAGAAAAAAAGTGAGCCGTGCCCTGCACTCGCCTCAAACTCGCAGGTGCTCCAGATAGCCAGCAGCAGCAGCACTGGCTGGTCAGGGCATGCAGGACAGGGCTGGGGGCTGCAGCAGCCGCCGCCACGGTGTGGACCACAGGCCAGGCAGGGCAGAAAAAGGCCCCTGAAGGACAAGAGCTAGGGACAGCAGAAGCCCCGGAGCTCAGTGTCTAGAGAGAAGAGGGCTGCACTACCTCTTTCCTCTCCCAGGAAGGTGGTGAGAACCATAGCCCCTGCCATGACAGGAAGGCCAGGGTTCCCTCCAGTGTAGGACCATTCAGCAGAACTAGAGGCACCATGTACAAATGTTGATTCATTAGTCCCCTCAAAACAAGCAAAGAAAACAAGTAATCCAATTGAGAAATGGGCAACAGATCTTAACAGATAATTCTCAAAAGAAGACATACACATGGCCGACAGGCATATGAAAGCATGCTCAATACCACTAATCATCAAGGAAATACAAATCAAAACAACCATGAGATACCGCCTTACTCCAGTTAGAATGGCTATTATCAAAAAGACAACAGAAAATAAGTGTTGTGGAGAGGATGTGGAGAAAGGGGAACATGTGCACACTGTTGGTGGGAGTGTGCACTAGTATGGCCATTATAGAAAACAGTATGGAGGTTCCCCCAAAATTAAAAATAGAACTACCATTTGATACAGCAATCCCACTAGTGGATATATACCAAAAGGAGATGAAGTCAGTATGTCTAAGAGATATCTGCACTCTCATATTTATAGCAGCACAATTTACAATAGCCAAGATATGGGATCAACAGGTGTCCAACAACAGATGAATGGATGAATGGATTGAAAACAAAAAAATGAGGTATATATACACGATGGAATTTAGCCATTAAAAAAAATGAAATCTTGTCATTTGTGGCAACTTGGATGGACTTGGAGGACATTATGTTAAGTGAAGTAAGCCAGGTACAGAAAGACAAATACCACATGACCTCATTAATATGTGGAATCTAAGGAGGGGAAACGTCGATATTAAACAGGGAGAGGCTGTCCAGAGGGCACAAAATTACGATTAGATAAGAGGAGTAAACTCTGATGTTCTACGCACAGTAGAGTGACTACAGTTAACAGTTAAGTTTTGTATGTTACGTAATCGCTAGAGGAGAGGCTTTTGAATGTTTCCAGCACAAAGAAAGGATAAATGCAACTACTGTTATGAGGTGATTGATACACTAACTACCCTGACCCGACTATTATACAACATATATATGTATCAAAATATCAGATTATACCCCATAAGTATGTAGAATTACAGTGCATAAATTAAAATAAATTTTAAAATAAGCAAAGAGTTTAGGCTCTGGTGGGTTTACATTTCCCCAATCCCAAAAAACATTTTGGAGATTGATACTTTCCTAAGAACTACCCTAGAACAACTGTAGGCAAACTCTTTCTCTGGGTGAGCATGACAAAAACCATGCTCTGAAAGAAAGCCAAATGGTAGCCAGTGGTGTCAGCCATCCAGAATGGGTGTGTGAATCAAACATTACCATCTCCCAGAAGGGCATAAAAAAGGTAATAGTTACTCTTCAGGAGCTGGAGAGAATGAGGACTGTGCATTCCACACAGAGCCCATACAACAGCCCCACATGGCTGGTGAGAAAGTCTGATGACCCCTGGAAGATGACAGTTGATTACTGGGAACTGAGTAAGGTGATGCTAGCCATACATGGCTGCTGTTCCAAATGGGTCCTGGATTTAGCAAATGCTTTCTGCAGATACTCTTAAATTCAAAGTCTCAGGACATGTTTGCCTTCACCTGGGAAGGCTAACTATGGACCTTTCAGTTGTTCCCCCAGTGGTACTTATGTAGCCCCACTATTTGCCATGGTTTGGTGGCTAGAGACCTGGCCATCTTAGGTCATATGCCCAGTATTTACTGGGGACATTATGTGGATGATATTCTGCTAACCTCCCCAGATTTAAGTCTCTTGCAGAAACCTACCCAGGAAGTCCTAGAGCATCTGCCATTGAGAATGGCCTGGCAACCTGCAGAAAGTCCAGGGACCAGAGGCACTGGAAAACTCCTGGACATGGTCTGGTCAGGTCAGGCCTAGGTTTTGCAGATGGCAGTGACTGACAAGACAGTCGTACCAACAGCCCCAAACAGTTTTTTAAAAAAATACAAACCTTTGTAGGGCTGCAATGCTTGCAATTATGTCTGGTAACCAAAAAACCATTACCTGTTAGCAGGAAACACAGTTCACACATCCCCTAATCCAAAATTGGGCAAAAAACTGCATACCAGCCAGCCACCAAAACAAAACAAAACAAATTGGGCAAAAAAGAGAAGGCATTACATGGCAATTTTCTCTGCCCTACAACTCACAGAGAAAAGGACTTATAGAGAGAGAAAACGGCCTCTTAAAGGAACAAACTAAGCTCTTGACAGGACTCCCCTCATTGAGAAATCAGGCTGTAGTTTTAATGGAAGCTGTACCTACCTTGAATGAGACCCCAATTATGGGAGGAAATTCTGCTTATGAACGTCTGGTAGATGTCAGAGCCCAGTGCAAGCCATGTGGCTGCAGGGAATATCAGACACTGCCATAAGCCTAGAACTCAGTCCCACATGAGATGTTCTGATTGTGCCTTCCTCCTGTCCCATAATGCCTGGACAAGGAAGTTTGAGATGGGATCTGGGATGGAAAGTGCCAGTGTCCTTCTTCCCCTGAAGCAGGACACCACCACCACCCCAGACCTGACCCTCACCTTGCTTGTCAATGAAGGGCCAAGGAGACGCACTGGCAATAGGCAGGCAGTGCCCCCATCCTGGTGGGCACTGCGGTGGCATTTCTGCAGTAGATTTCACCCAGCCCTGTCACCATGGAGTCTACACAGCCTCCCACCATGGGATGGAAGTTCTGGTATAGCCCACCTGGAAGATTTTCAGGGACTCCAAGATTATTGTGGAGGAGTGGGGAGAGGTCTAATACCAGTTTTATTATACAAGAGGGACAGGAGACACCTCCTCCTATGTGTTCCTAATAAATTGTTGTCTTTCCGCTGTTAGTTTGAGCTGCCTTTTTCTTTGCAGTTATATCATCCCCACTAGTGCATGGATATCCACGGAAAATGTCTTCCTGGTCTGGTGGGCCCATCGCACAGCCCATATGCAAGGCCAATCTAACTGCTGGGTGTGCAGTCTTATGACACTGAGTAGCCAAGGAGGAATTCCATGGTGGACTGAACCACTACTGGGCAAAGACTGGATCTCTGCGCAAACGTGAGTGGGCTGTAACAATGGGCAACCCTGGACATGATGTAACTTTTTCCCTAAACAAGTTCAGCAGGAAAACAACCACCAAAGCAAGAACTGCCCTGAAGACCACCACATCCTGGCAGTGGGGATCATTCTGGCTTTGAGTAGCTCACCCCTACAGCAGAGATGTTCTCCTGGGTTGGGACAGTCTGTTGGGAACAAAGGAACCACTCTAAAGACACCAGGTATCTAGGGCTCCTTATAACTGCCCTATGCCAGAACTTCTGCCCCGATTTACCCTGGGATTGCTTGAACTGTGTGCTCTCGGCTTTTCTTGGGTGCATCCAGAATCTCTACACCATCCCTGTACCCCTCAACGAGCTCATCTGCAGAGGTCAGTGGAGCAGGTTCATTTATTCTTGATGGGATTGTTACAGAAAGGAGTCGTCAAGGAGACACAGTCACTCAGAGAAAAGGAGAAGTCAGATGATTTATTATGCCAGCAGACCCAGGTGGACTTGCATTCCAAATATCTGGGCATTGAATGCAGGGAGAACAAAGCAAGCAGCGTTTCTATTGGCTCTTTTGCCTGTATCCAGGCAGAGTCCCCTAAATCGGGGGTCTTTAGCAGGTGGTTTGACTTTGGGTAGTGAGCTTTACAGAGACAGAGGATATGGTTGAAGGTGGTTACTGCAATGCCTGCTGGAAAGCACGTCAGTCTCTCACCTATACAGGAAACTGTTGGCAGGCTGTGGTTTTAGCTAAGTCCCTTGACTCACACAGGAAGACTGAGTGCTGACTGCAGAGCTACAGAACTCAAGCTGCATTTTAGAACACAACTCTAGGTACTTTTTGCATACAGGCAAGTATTAGCTGAGAAGTTAAAACAAAGGAAGGAAAAGGAATTCATGTACTTCAAGATCACTTGACTGTATTTGTGCCTCTGGAAGCTCTATTAATATCACGCAAAAAGTGTAAGCCCTTCAAAAATTTGTCTGCACAGATTTGAATAACACCGAGCATGGTTTGGAGGCTTGGAATATTGAAACGGCCACGATGAAGAACAAGGTCCCACTGAATTGAGTTGCTCTAGACATGCTGACAGCTGCACAAGGGAAACCAGTGCCCTTTTAGAAAACTGAATGTTTTGTATATATTCCAGAAAAAGAAGCTAAAGTTAGTCAATCTCTCTCCTTCATCTATGAAAGCAATTGCAGTTGGTCAACCACATGATGGGTGACTCCTGGTGGTCTACAATAAAATCATAGTTTTAGGAATGGGGTCCTTGGTGGAAAGCTTTAATAATAAGCCTGTTAGAAATTGTGATTATAGGTCTTATAACATGCACGTGTAGTTACTGCTCGTGTGGGGTTTTCATAAAGTTAGGGGAAAGGGCCTTGTAGGCAATCCCACCCTTTCCTGTCAGCTCAGGGAACATCGTGGAAAGGGTGAGCTTGTGAGATTATAAGAGCTGGTCAGTGGGGTGAATTGTAGAATCCACAAGGTCCCCCTGCTTTTTCTGTTGTCCTGATTGAGACACACAGGGTGCCTTGACATCTCTGTGACTTGGCCAACTGCATGTTTTGCCCTGCAGGCTTGAACCAAATCAGGACCTTGAACATTCCCATGAATTGACAAAGGGTTGTTACTCAAAACACTGAAAGAAACTGGCCCCAGCACTGAACCAAATTTCTTGTACCCTCATGCAAATGTCATACCCTATCTCCTTGCTGAGGACATACCTAGGTAGAACATCCCTTTCTATCTCTGTCCATCTCAGGGTCACTGCAGCCCACTCTCAAGTAAACTCCCAAAATAAATGCTTTGGACTGATCACCCTGGTGTTTAGTGCTTCTTTCATTGGAATCCCAACCAACCCCACTTCGATAAGGTTTGGGGGGCTCTCTTAGTGAAAATCCCTTGCTGCCAGTTTGGGGCAACTCCAGCCTGAGTTCACACTGCGTACTAGACTACAGTGATCCTCAATGTGTTACTCTGGATGGGATCCTGGGGCAAAAAAAAGGACTTAGGTATAAAACTAAGTAAATATGAACAAGGTATGGACTATGGAAACTCTCTGTACTCTCTGCAAATTTTCTATAAATCTAAAACTGTTTTAAAATAAGATTTATTAATAAAATTTTTCTATGTCCTTGTGCTTGTTACTGGATTTCTGGTTTCCTCCCATGATGACCCCCAGAATGTTCTTTGAGTCAGCTCATAATTGCTCAATATCATCAACCTTTTGATTATCAGTTCCAATGTCTACCTCTGTTAATGAGCCAGTAAATTTCACAACAAACTGATAAGAGATTAATGATTTTTTTGTCTCCACTATAAAATGTGATCCCCCCAGCAGTTGCCACAACCTCTGGCAGAGGCTAGAGTTGAAACCCTAACACCAGCACAGAGAGCTCATCATCATGTCAGAAGACTATGTGTGGTTTGAAGGGATAGCTTTCCCTAAAATGAGTTACAAACCTGAAAGAATTAAAGAAGTACGTGATGAGTTTGTGATGAAGGATGAAGATGTAGTAATAGTGACTTACCCCAAATCAGGTAAGAAGACATGATGGTGAACTGAGAAGGCCGTGACTATGTTCCTCATTCATTCAGTAGACATTGTTGCAGAGCAGTGGGAGGGGGGTGGGGTGGGGGCACCAGGCCCACCACAACTCAGGAGCCCAAGGTACTTCCTGCAACAGGTTGGTCAAAGCTAGGCTGGATGGGGGGTGGGGAAGGGCAGGGTGCATGGCTGAGACCCTCAGTCCCACCCCCACCAGGTCCTAGGTCCCCTCTCCAGCTCAGGAGGGGCAGGGTGAGGGCAGGAAGCTTCTGGTGGTGGCTTGGTAGTAGCTGGGCTGGATGTATTCTGGGTTTTAAATCAGTGACCTTATAACTCTAAAATGCATGATGCTATACACTAAATTATCTTCAGGAGTTTGGAGAAAGCGGCAGACCTGATATTTCCTATGCTTGTTAGGCAGCACAGGAATGTGATGCATATAAGAAAGACAGAGCAAGAATTACTAACTTTATTTGCAGTCCAGGTCAATTGGTTCACATAGAAAACATCCACAAACAGATGAGAAACATCATCCAGCAAAATGATCCCATGTGGCTTGTCAGTATTTAATTTAACAGCTTTCTAAGTCACAGGATGATCATTCATTCTGGCCTTAAATCTGAGATGAGACAACTCTCTTGCCTGATGGTGTACTCATTCATTCAGCAAATACGTATGAGATAAATGTTAGGTTCAGCGAGATGGAGAAGAGAGAGACACCCAAGCTAGGCGCCATTTCAGCCAAAAAGCTTTATTCCACTAATGTGGAGGGGATACTGAGCCAGATCCATTCCCCCCAACTAAAGAAAGTAGGGGGGTTTTAAGAATTTTAGGGAGGGTTCCAAGGAATAGGCAATTTTGAAATCAGTGGTACGCAAGGTGACATAGTCCTTGTGGTCCGATAACATCTAGTTGGTGAAGTCATAGGGTCCCAATTAGCCACTATCTCACTACAAAGCATTCCAGCCAGAAGCCTGCTAGACACAACCCACAAGACACTCCCTTGATGATAACAGTAATGTTTACCCCTTCCCAGGACAGGAATCTCAGTTCCTGGAGCAGAAAAGGGAAAGAGGAGGGGGAGAAGGGGGAAAGTTGCTTAACCTGGCTGTGCTGATGTTAAGCCGGCCATGACGCCTAATAGTAATCAGGTGTGTCAGGTTATATGCTTTGTGCTGGGGATACAAAAATCTGTCAGCATTAGACCTTTTCTTCAAGAAATATAAAGTCTTTGGCAAATACCTACGAAAATTATAATGCCTTGTAAAATGCATCATAAGAGAGGTTAAATACGAGGTTTTACAGAAGCAGGGTAACAGAAACAACTCCAAGGAAGGAAATCACAGAAAGAGTAATACAAGTGTTGGTAATTGAGTGGGCCTTGAAGGATAAGCTTAGCTGGGAGAGGACACTGGGTACAAATATGGTGAGAAGACACCAAAGTAGGAAAGTGTGTAGCATATCTGAGGAACCATGTAGTTTGTTTTATAATTATCCTATTACTGATATTTAGATATGAACACCATCATTTAATGAATACGTGTTTAATGTTTATATTTGACATAATGAATCTGGAAATGCCTTGGAGATTTAAAAGTTTCAACCTGAATCTACAGTAGTCTTTTAGTCTCATTGACATAATCAGAATACTCCAGAAATACTTGCAGTCTGGTTTTTATTTCATAATCTAGACCTTAAATAGATACTATCCCTGGCCAAGGTAGTTTACCCAAGGAAAGGCACGTCTCCTATGAGACAAATGGGGAACTGTAGGAAGCTGGAGCCCTGAGTAAATTAATTAGCATGTAAATGGAGTTTTTTTGTTTTTTGTTTTTTGTTTTTAATTTTATTTTGTCGATATACATTGTGGCTGATTATTGCTCCCCATCACCAAAACCTCCCTCCCTTCCCCCCTCCCCCCCAACAATGTCCTTTCCGTTTGCTTGTCATATCAACTTCAAGTAATTGTGGTTGTTATATCTTCTTCCCCCCCCACCCCCCGGTTTTCTGTGTGTGTGTGTGAATTTATATATTAATTTTTAGCTCCCACCAATAAGTGAGAACATGTGGTATTTCTCTTTCTGTGCCTGACTTGTTTCACTTAATATAATTCTCTCGAGGTCCATCCATGTTGTTGCAAATGGCAGTATTTCATTCGTTTTTATAGCTGAGTAGTATTCCATTGTGTAGATGCACCACATTTTCCGTATCCACTCATCTGATGATGGACATTTGGGCTGGTTCCAACTCTTGGCTATTGTAAACACTGCTGCGATGAACATTGGGGAACAGGTATACCTTCGACTTGATGATTTCCATTCCTCTGGGTATATTCCCAACAGTGGGATAGCTGGGTCGTATCGTACATCTATCTGCAATTGTTTGAGGAACCTCTATACCATTTTCCATAGAGGCTGCACCATTTTGCAGTCCCACCAACAATATATGAGAGTTCCTTTTTCTCCGCAACCTCGCCAGCATTTATCGTTCAGAGTCTTTTGGATTTTAGCCATCCTAACTGGGGTGAGATGGTATCCCAGTGTGGTTTTGATTTGCATTTCCCGGATGCTGAGTGATGTTGAGCATTTTTTCATATGTCTGTTGGCCATTTGTATATCTTCCTTAGAGAAATGCCTACTTAGCTCTTTTGCCCATTTTTTAATTGGGTTGCTTGTTTTCTTCTTGTAAAGTTGTTTGAGTGCCTTATATATTCTGGATATTAATCCTTTGTCAGATGTATATTTTGCAAATATTTTCTCCCACTCTGTTGGTTGTCTTTTAACTCTTTTAATTGTTTCTTTTGCTGTGCAGAAGCTTTTTAGTTTGATATAATCCCATTTGTTTATCTTTCCTTTGGTTGCCCGTGCTTTTGGGGTCGTATTCATGAAGTCTGTGTCCAGTCCTATATCCTGAAGTGTCTCTCCTATGTTTTCTTTAAGAAGTTTTATTGTTTCAGGGTGCATATTTAAATCCTTAATCCATTTTGAGTTGATTTTAGTACACGGTGAGAGGTATGGATCTAGTTTCATTCTCCTGCATATGGATATCCAGTTATCCCAGCACCATTTGCTGAAGATGCAGTCCCTTCCTCAGTGAATAGGCTTGGTGCCTTTGTCAAAGATCAGATGGCAGTAAGTGTGTGGGTTGATTTCTGGATTCTCTATTCTATTCCATTGGTCAGTGTGTCTGTTTTTATGCCAGTACCATACTGTTTTGGTTATTATAGCTTTGTAGTATAGCTTAAAGTCAGGTAGTGTTATGCCTCCGGCTTTATTTTTTTTTGCTCAGCATTGCTTTGGCTATGCATGGTCTTTTATTGTTCCATATAAATGTCTGAATAGTTTTTTCCATTTCTGAAAAAAATGTCTTTGGAATTTTGATGGGGATTGCATTGAATTTGTATATCACTTTGGGTAGTATGGACATTTTCACTATGTTGATTCTTCCAATACAAGAGCATATATCTTTCCATCTTCTTGTATCCTCTCTAATTTCTCTCAGCAGTGGTTTGTAGTTCTCATTATAGAGATTTTTCACCTCCTTGGTTAACTCAATTCCTAAGTATTTTATTTTTTTGGTGGCTATTGTAAATGGGCAGGCTTTCTTGATTTCTCATTCTGCCTGTTCACTATTGGAGAAAAATGCTACTGATTTTTGTGTGTTGATTTTGTATCCTGCTACTGTGCTGAAATCATTTATCAATTCCAAGAGTTTTTGTAGAGGTTTTAGGCTGTTCGATATATAGGATCATGTCATCTGCAAACAGGGACAGTTTGACTTCATCTTTTCCAATGTGGATGCCCTTTATTTCCTTCTCTTCTCTGATTGCTCTGGCTAGTACTTCCAACACTATGTTGAATAGGAGTGGTGAGAGTGGGCATCCTTGTCTAGTTCCTGTTCTTAAAGGAAAAGCTTTCAGCTTTTCCCCATTCAGGATGATATTGGCAGTGGGTTTGGCATATATGGCTTTAATTATGTTGAGATACTTTCCCTCTATACCTAACTTATAGAGGGTCTTTGTCATGAATGAGTGCTGTACTTTATCAAATGCTTTTTCAGCATCTATAGAGATGATCATATGGTCCTTGTGTTTGAGTTTATTAATATGGTGTATCACATTTATTGATTTGCGTATGTTGAACCAACCTTGCATCCCTGGGATGAATCCCACTTGATCGTGATGAATAATTTTACATATGTGTTGCTGTATTCTGTTTGCTAGTATTTTAATGAGGATTTTTGCATCTATATTCATCAAGGATATCGGCCTGTAGTTTTCTTTTTTGATTATATCTTTACCTGGTTTTCGTATCAGGATGATGTTTGCTTCATAGAATGAGTTTGGGAGATTTGCGTCCGTTTCAATCTTTTGGAATTTGTAAAGAATCGGTGTCAATTCCTCTTTGAATGTTTGGTAAAATTCTGCTGTGAATCCATCTGGTCCTGGGCTTTTCTTTGTTGGGAGCCTTCTGATAACAGCTTCAATCTCCTTTATTGTTATTGGTCTGTTCAAATTTTCTGCGTCTTCATGGTTCAGTTTTGGGAGCTTGTGTGTGTCCAGAAATTTATCCATTTCCTCCAGATTTTCAATTTGTTGGCACATAGTTGTTTATAGTAGTCTCGAATGATTCCTTGTATTTCAGATGAATCAGTTGTAATATCGCCTTTTTCATTTCTAATTTTGGTTATTTGAGTCTTCTCTCTTCTTTTTTTTGTTAGCCATGCTAATGGTTTGTCAATTTTATTTATCTTTTCAAAAAACCAATTTTTGATTCGTTGATCTTTTGAATTATTGTTTGGTTTTCAATTTCATTCAGTTCTGCTCTGATCTTAATGATTTCTTTCCGTCTGCTAACTTTAGGTTTGGATTGTTCTTGTTTTTCTAGTTCTTGAAGGTGAAGTGTTAGGTTGTTCACTTGCCATCTTTCCATTCTTCTGAAGTGAGCGTTTAATGCAATAAATTTCCCCCTCAATACTGCTTTTGCAGTATCCCACAGGTTTTGGTATGATGTATCATTGTTTTCATTAGTTTCAATAAATTTTTTGATTTCCTGCTTGATTTCTTCTTGGACCCATATGTCATTAAGTAGAATGCTGTTTAATTTCCATGTGTTTGTATAGTTTCCAGAGTTTCGTTTGTTATTAATTTCTAGTTTTAATCCATTGTGGTCTGAGAAGATACATGGGATAATTCCAATTTTTTTGAATTTATTGAGACTTGATTTGTGACCTAATATGTGATCTATCCTGGAGAATGATCCATGTGCTGATGAGAAGAATGAATATTCTGAGGTTGTTGGGTGGAATGTTCTGTAGATATCTGCCAATTCCAATTGGTCTAGAGTCTTGTTTAGATCTTGTGTTTCTCTACTGATTCTTTGCCTAGATGATCTGTCTAATATTGACAGTGGGGTGTTCAGGTCCCCTGCTATTATGGTATTAGTGTCTATTTCCTTCTTTAGCTCTAATAGAGTTTGTTTTATAACTCTGGCTGCTCCAACATTGGGTGCGTACATATTTATGATTGTTATGTCTTCTTGATGGATCAGTCCTTTTATCATTAAGTAGTGTCCCTCATTGTCTCTTTTTATGGTTTTTAGTTTAAAGTCTATTTTGTCGGATATAAGAATAGCTACTCCAGCTCGTTTTTCTTTTCTGTTTGCATGGTAAATCTTTTTCCATCCTTTCACTCTTAGTCTATGTGAGTCTTTATGGGTGAGGTGGGTCTCTTGTAGGCAGCATATAGTTGGGTCCTCCTTTTTGATCCAGTCAGCCAGTCTGTGTCTTTTGATTGGGGAATTTAAGCCTTTTACATTAAGAGTTGTTATTGAAAGGTATTGATTTATTCCTAGCATTTTTTTGATTGTTGTTTGGCTGTCTTAGGTGTCTTTTGTTCCTTGCTTTCTGATTTACTGTTTGTTTTCTGTGCTTGTTGGTTCCTTAGGTTGTAGATAGTGTTTTTGTCTGCTTGTTTTCTCTTCATGAATGCCATTTTTATTATACTAGCGGGTATAGATTTTTTTGGGTTTTTATGGCAGTGGTAGTTATTTTTCAGGAACCAAACCCAGTACTCCCTTGAGGATTTCTTCTAAGGGTGGTCATGTGGTAGTGAACTCCCGCAGTTTTTGTTTGTCTGAGAAATATACTATTTGCCCTTCATTTCGGAAGGATAGCCTTGCAGGGTAGAGTATTCTTGGCTGGCAATCTTTGTCTTTTAGTATTCTGAAAATATCATCCCATTCCTTTCTAGCTTTTAGGGTTTGTGATGAAAAGTCTGATGTTAGCCTGATTGGGGCTCCCTTATAGGTGATTTGACACTTCTCTCTTGCAGCTTTTAAGATTCTCTCTTTGTCTCTGAGTTTTGCCAATTTGACTATGACATGTCTTGGAGAAGGCTTTTTTGGGTTGAATACATTTGGAGATCGTTGAGCTTCCTGGATCTGAAGATCTGTGATTTTTCCTATACCTGGGAAGTTTTCTGCCACTATTTTGTTGAATATGTTTTCAATGGAATCTCCATTTTCCTCCCCTTCTGGAATACCCATGACTCGGATATTTGAGCGCTTAAGGTTGTCTGATATCTCTCTCAGATTTTCTTCCATGTCCTTGATTCTTTTTTCTTTATTTTTGTCTGCTTGTGTTATTTCAAACAGCCCATCTTCAAGTTCAGAGGTTCTCTCTTCAACTTCCACAAGCCTGCTTGTTAAACTCTCCGTTGTGTTTTTTATTCCGCTGAATAACTTCTTCAGTTCAGCAAGTTCTGCTACATTTTTTTTCAGGACATTGATTTCCTTGTACATTTCCTCTTTCAGATCCTGTATACTTTTCCTCATTTCAGCATGATGTCTAGCTGAGTTTTCTTGTATCTCATTCAGTTTCCTTAGAATTACCACTCGAAATTCCTTGTCAGTCATTTCAAGGGCTTCTTGTTCTATAGGATCTAGAGTTTGAGATTTATTAACTTTTGGTGGTGTACTTTCTTGATTTTTTGTATTTCTGGTATCTTTTTTTTGGTGTTTATTCATTGTGGCAGGGGGTTTCACAGTCCACCGGTTTGAGACTAATGACTAACTAGGATGTTGCTGTGGTTGCCAATTTTGTATGGCTACCTCTGTGACTGCTCAGTTGGCCTCTAGTGCCTTGTGTGTGTGGTTGCCTCAGGTCTTGGGCTTCTCCGGGGAGCCACTTTTCTGGTCAGCTTGGACTCTGCTGGGCTGGTGGATCACATACCACAGGGTGTGTGATCTCTGTTGAGCTTTCACTTCCTGTGCAGGACTTCTCCCTGTTCCATGTGCTCTGGCCCAGGCTGTTGGATGAGTGCAGTGGCGACCCCACAGGGTGTGTGGTTTCTGTCGAGTCTCCGCCTCCCTGACCGCATGTCTCCCCAATCTGTGCACACTGTGTTGGGCTGGGGCGTGTCTTCTGCAACCCTTGTCTATCAGCTGGGCCTTCAAGACCCTGCTCAGCACCGCTTCGCCCAGGAAGTCTGCCAGGTTTCTGCTAGGCACAGACGACCAGTCGTTCTGAGTGCCTTTGTAGCACTGTGTAGATCTTTCTTGGGACTTGTTCACCTTTGTATCCCCCCGGCATAGACCGAATCTAGCACCCACCTGCAGCCAGCTCTCCGGCAGGTTCAAGTGGACCTGGGAACTCTCCTACCACACTATTCCCAACCAGAAATTGGTTAGGCTTTTTTCCGAACTGGTGGCCGCAGAGATGTTATCTGCCTCCCAGTAACAGGAAGTTTACCAGGGGCGGAGTCCAGGGTGTGGTGGAGTGACAGTCGGCCCGCCCATACTTCCTTGCCCTCCCGACACTGGCCTGGGACACCCCACACCACCAGCCCCGCCAGAGAACCGCGGAGGGAGTGGGAGGGGAGGCCGGCCCGCAGGCCCCGGGAAGCCCCGCGCCGGGCTAAGCAAGTGAGAAGGCTCAGTGACGGCCGAGCCGACCCGGGCGGAGCTGCCAGCACCTGGGAAAATGACGGTGTGTGAACCGGTGATGCAGGCGGGAGCTGGGTGGGCATCAGCCCCCCGAACAGGGATTGGGCAGGGGTCACTCACAGGGCTGTGCCAGGTCGGGCACTCACTCTCTGCCTCTGGTTTGTCGCCTTCCCCGTTCTCGGCCGTTGCCGCTTTGGGCTGTTCAGTTGTGGCGCGGCTCAGGCGCTCCCAGGAATCTTCTTTAATGCCGGCCTGAAACCTCAAATCCTGAATAGGGCAGCTGGCTGCCTTCAGCGCGGCCCCAGCCTCCGGGATCCTGGCTGCATCCACAGCAGCCCTGGCACCGTGTTCCCTGTTTCGAGACTCGCTTTTGCAGCTAAGAAACAGTTCTTTTCCTGCTCCACACTTCAAAGCTGTTGCCTGTAAGTGAGGCAGCCTCTCCTGCCGGCGGCAAAGTGGCAGTCACCCCCCACGACCGGCCAGCAGCTGCAGTCCTCCCTTAAGAGATGGCCAGAGGAAGGTCCACAAGTTTCCCGGCTGCCTGAGGCCCAGTGGCCGCCTTTTCTACCTCACCTACTCTGCGCCAACTGACGCAGCCACCGCCATCTTGAAACCTCTAAATGGAGTTAGTACACTCATGTTAACTACTCTGGCTCCAAGAAGGCAACAAGTAAGTTAACTTATATACTCAGTCAGATCTCCTGCAAGCTCTGAGTTGGGTGAGGGGCATGTAAGCATGCAAACACCTCTATTTTGATCTGATTACTATATAACTGTTGTATGTACCCCATGGCTGCGTGGATTTCTAGCTGGCCAGCCACCATCAGCACCACCTGTAAGTCTAATAAACCGATATCTCTACCACAAAAAAAAAATAGCACATTTAAATTTGGAAAGTAAATTTGAAAGATGTGTGCCACAACAAAATAAGAAAATATTCTTAGCATTGTTTAAAAATTATCACATTAATATAATCATCATTATCAACCAGACATTTTATTCTATCAGAATTAACTGCTTCAAGGAATACCATGATTTTTTTTTTTGATTGATTATGTATATTCATGGGGTACAAAGCTGACCATCACCACCTGTGCCCAAGATGTGATAAGATCAATACTACCAGCATGCCCATTACCACAAATTGCAATTATTCCTCATGTCCCTGAACCCAATTATTTCCCAGCATCTCTCCACCCCCACCTCTGGCACCCCTAGGTCTGCTCTCTCCCTCTACAGGCCCAACACACCACTGTGGTCTTTCCTTCCTTCCTTCTTCCTCTCTTAGCTCACACTTATGAGTGAGGACATGTAGTATTTTTCCCTCTGTGCCTGGCTTATTGCACTTAACATAAGTTTCTCCAAACTCTTCCATGTTGCTGAGAATGGCAGAATTTCATTCTTTTTCATGAATGCCTTGATTTTGCATTATACATACTAGAATATAGTCTTAATTCTGAGGCACTGTATAGTTTTAATTAAATATTCATCAAGCCACTCTATACATGTGGCCTCAAAAATTCACACAAATCTATTTCCCTAGCTATTAGTGTATTTTTTTGTGATTTATTTTTTGTTTTGTTTTATTTGTTTATTTTTGATTATACATATTTATGGTGTACAGAGTTGGCTATCAGTATTTGTGTACAGTATGTGATGATCAAATCAATATTATTAGCATGTTCATCATTACAAATCATAATTATTCTTTGTGTCCCTTACCCAGCTACTCCCTAACCCCCCTTTCTCAACTCTAGTAACTATAGGTCTGTTCTGTCCTTCTGAAAGTTCAACATTTTATTGTGGTTCTCTTTCTTTTCTTTCTTTCTTTCTTTCTTTCTTTCTTTCTTTCTTTCTTTCTTTCTTTCTTTCTTTCTTTTCTTTTCTTTTCTTTTCTTTCCTCCCACTTATGAGTGAGGACATACAGTATTTCTCTTTCCCTGCCTGGTTTATTTCACTTAGCGTAATTTTCTCCAAGCTCATCCATGTTGCTGCAAATGGAAAAATTTCATTCTTTTTTATGGCTGGCTAGTATTCTGTTCTGTATATATACCACGTTTTCCTTATCCAGTCATCCATTGATGGACATTTATATTGGTTACATAACTTGGCTATTGTAAATAGAGCTGTAATGAACATGGGAGGGCAGGTATCCCTTCAACATACTGATCTCCATTCCTTTGGATATATACCCGGAAGTGGGATGGCTGGATCGTATGGTAGCTCTATCTATAGCTGTTTGAGAAACCTCAGTGTTTTACTTTGATGTAATCCAATTTGTCTATTGTTGCCTTTGTTGCTTGTGCCATTGGGGTCAAATCTCAAAATTCACTGCTCAGACCAATTTCTTATAGTTTTTCCCCTATGTTTTCCTCTAGTAGTTGCTGTCTAAGTGGTATAGAGTTCAGTTCTGTAAGATGAAAAAGTTCTGGAGATTGGCTGAGCAATAACAGGAATATACTTAGCACTACTGAACTACACATTGTTTAAAAAGTTAAGATGGTAAACCTTATATTATGTGTGTTTTACTACAACCTTTTTAAAAAGGGATTTAAGCAGAGAGTGGCTTCAGCATAATTTTAGTTCCAAAACATTTACTCTGGCCATTCAATGTTAAAGAAATCCAAGGGGATTGTAGAGTAGGATTGTAAGATTGTTACGTCCCAGTCAAGATGGTGGAATAGACGGTTCCCAGCATCACTCTCTCCCGAAAATCAACCAACTTATGACTGTAAAAATGTAACATCAGCCAAGCTGGGGCTGCTGGAGCTCAGGGGAAGAGGAGAAGAGACCTATGGAGTTCATGAAGGCGGGAGAAACCACGATGAGAGAAAGAAAAGACTACTCTGAGCATTTCGGCCCACAGCTGCTTTAAAGCTTGAGCTGATGAGCACATGGAGCAGGAGCCGGCAGAAGCCGCAGCTGTGCCCTTCAGATGGAGTTACTCGGAGGCAGCAGGGGAGAAGAGGGACTTGGTCGCTCCAAGGACAGCAATACCACTAATAGGGTTCCCGTGGACCCACGCAAGAGCGAGGAGCCAGAACAACTGAAAAAAGGGAGACATTCAGAGGCCAGTGAGTCATCGCAAGGGACCAGCCCAAGGCCCGTCCCATGGGAAGTGTTTGGAGCACAGGCAGTGGGGTAGCCAGGCCCACCTGGGGAACACTGGGACACAGCAAGGACAGCCAAGCTGACCCCCAATCAGCACAGGACCACTCAGAGGAGACTGATCAGGAATGGAGAATTGCATAGGGTACAGTCTGATGAAAAAACTCAGGCCCAGATCAGAGATTCTACACAACACAGATCCACTCAGTCTCTGGAGAGCTGGAAGTACCTATAAGGTTAACCATTAAACTCTGAGCTGCACAAGAAGCTTTCCCTAGGGAAACAGCAGCAAAGCAGCAATTTAACTCAACCACACAGCTAAAGTACTGATTCCCACAGGAAGTTCCCCCGTGTTAGAAGTAAGCAAAGGACAAAAACTTCGTTCCAGCCCAGGCACACTGCCAACACCTTGGGGCCTGCCTGGGAACCGAAGTCTTGGAGCCGGGGACCGGACCCCACTCCCATATCCAGGCAAACCATGCCAGTGCCTCAGGGCCCACCCAGCGACCAGAGGCATGGAGAAGGGGACCAGACACACCCCACAACCAGGCACAACACCAGCACCAAGGAGCATGCCAAAAACATCACTTCCATGTGGGTGGCCCACCACAGCCACCACAATTACCACGGCTGCCACGAAAGCAGCTAAGTATCATGTTCCACCATGCAGATGGTCTGCCAACCACTGGACTGCATTGACACAAGGAGAGTCACCAGCAGAGATAAAGAAAAGAAGAGGATGTCTCTCTCCACAAAGCCCATTTCAGAGTGACAGAAGAAGCATCTGCTCTATAATAATATTGGGGGACCCGATCACACCTCTCAGCATTGGACAGATCATCTAGGCAACAAATTAAGAGTACCCATTATTCGTTCAGAAGGAGAGGAGAAATCTAGGGTAATTAGAGGGGGGAGGGGGAAGTGAGTGGGGGAAGGGGAGAGACTGGACAAGGGGCGTAAAGGATAATTACAATTTGTAACAATATATATGCTAGTAATATTGATTTAATCAACATACTTCAATGTTCAACCCCCAAAATATGTATAATCTGTTTTGATTCAGTAAATAAAATAAATTAAAACAAAAAAGATTGTAAGATTATTGAATAAGTAATTTGATTTAGCCATTCCACAATACAGTATATACATATTTCAAGACATCATATTGTACACCATCAATATATACCATTTTTATTTGACAGTTAAAAATAAATTAATAATAATAGTAAAAATAAAATGAAATAAAAAATTACTAAAAAAGATTGTAAATAAGATGTTAAAAATAATAAAATTTAAAGGGGGTGCTGAGTAAGATTATAAGATTGTTGAGCAAGATTTTATGATGTAAAAAAGAAAGTAAAATTTAAAGGGGTGTTGAGTAAGATTGTTAAAGAAATTTAAGGGGATTTTGGATAAGTAAGAGTGAGCTAGTTAGGAGGCTATTCAGCAGTCTAGGCAAGATATGAAGATGCCTTGACCCCCACATTTATTGTAGCACTATTCAAATAGCCAAGATATGACGTTAACCTAGGTGTCTATAAACAGATGACTGGATAAAGAAAATGTAGTCCATAACAGAATACTACTCAGCCATAAAAAAGAATGAGGTCCTGTCACGTGTGGCAACATGGATGAGCCTGGAAGATATTATGTTAAATGAAATAAGTCAGACACAGAAAGATAAATACTGTAGGTTCTCACTCATATGTGAGAGCCAAAAAAAAAATTGATCTCATAGAAGTATAACTGTGGTTACTAGAGTCTTGGAAGGATAGGAGGGAGAGGTTGGTTAATTGATGATACAAAAAAAAAATGATCTCATAGAGTATAACTGTGGTTACTAGAATCTGGGAAGGACAGGAGGGAGAGGTTGGTTAACAGATACAAAATTACAGCTAGAGAAGAAAATAAGTTCTAGTGGTCTGCAGTAGTGCTAGCTGCCTATAATTAACAGTAATTTATTGTATGTTTTCCAGTGGCTAGAAGAGAGGAGCTCAAATGCTCTCATCACAAAGAAATGATAAATTTTTGTGGTGATGGATCTGATCATCGCACATTGTATACATGTATTGAAATATAACTCTGTACCCCATACATATGAACAATTATTACACATTAATTAAAAAATAATAATAAATAGAGTGCAGTGTTAACAACACCAAGGTCAAGGGTTCAGATCCCCGTAACAGCCAGCTACCAAAAACAAAAAAAGAAAGAAAGAAAAAAAAAAAGAAAAAGCAACTTGGTAATTGACAGGATTGAAGGTTGAGGAAGAGAGAAGTTCATGATCGTTGCAAGGTTTGGGGCAGAGCTAATGGGTGCCATGCTCAGCAGTATGTAGACAAGCAGCCAGGATCGCAGGAACTCGTTGACACTTGCCCTACAGGTCAGTGTTAATCCCTCTATTTGTAAACAATACATAGGTTTAACACATGAAAACGTCTTTCCGTTGTATTGGTATCACTCCATAAAGTTCTAAGTATACTGTTACCAGCCATAAATTTCAGAATGGCAACACCCAGAGCATCTAATGGTTGGAATGCTCCTTTGGCGATTCCCTCTGTCCTAAATTAGTTTATCATTTGTATTGTTTAATATTGTTTCTGAGGTACCAAGAGGAATGTACTTGCCCTCTGAGACTGGTTGAATGAAGTTGTGAAGATTCCAGGGAGCTTTGATACTATCAAATATTTCTTCATTGGAGGAAAAATAAAAGAAGTCAGCATACCTCTTCCTGTAAAAGCAGTAGCCTTCCGGGTCTTCCCTCTCTCAAGAGATTTTCAGATGTGGTTGGACATCTTAAAGGAAATAAGAAAAAGATAAAGGGCCAAGGCCTATCATAATGTTTGAATGATGTTTAATGTTGATCTGGCAGAGCCTTAAAAGGCAGAAGAATACTCTGAAATTTAGAATTTCCCTGGAAGATCCCAAACTGACTTGTTTTTACATCTCCTTGGCCAGAATTAGATCCCACCACCGCCTCATGCTACAAGTGATACTGAGAAATTTGTTATTTAAATTTAGTGTAATAGACCAAAATGGTGCCAAATCAGGGTTGTGTTAGTCTACTCGATACCAGTGGGTTGGGAGATGGTAAAATTCACTCTCCTGGTGTTCGGGGTTTGTTTATTTCATTGGTGTTTACTTTGTCTTGCTTTTGTTTCATGCTTACTTGGGGCTACACCAGCTTCCTCACTTGATTGTTCATCCTGTACTCTGCTAATTGCCAAGACTATCAAATTTTCCTCAAAAGGATAGATTAGGTGGGGAAGGGGATAAAAAGTTGAAGACCCTGAACAAGAAAATCCAGAGAGTTAGGAGGAAACCAGCAGACACTGTTATCATATCTTCAAGAAGAAAGAATTTCTTTCTGATCGCTGTGCTGATCACTACTAACGGGTGAAGCCAGAGGATGAGTGAGATGAAATGATCAGATTTAGTAACAAAGAGGTCTTTGTTGAATTTAACAAGTCATATAAAGGTAGTGAAGTAGGGTCCAAAGTCATATTGAACACAGGCAACAAAAATAAAAATCGGTCAAATGGATTACATCAAAATTTATAACTTCTGTGCACGAAAAGACAATAAAAAGGCAAGCTCGATAAATGCCAGTGGTCCCCACTACAAGGGAGTATCCCAGTCTTTTGGGGACAAAGGCCCAGTTGGAGAGGAGCTGGGAGTTAGTGTAGCTGCACAGCCTCCTAGTGGAAGCCCAAGAAGAGGAAAACTCCTCCTGCAGCACTGTCTTGGACCAGAACACACAGCTGGAGTTCGCCCTGCCCAGACCTGGTGAGACTGACTCCCTTTGTCCGGAGGCCCCACCTGCATTCTACTGCATTCACACAGGTGCCGGTGGGACCACAGCCCAGGATGCCTGAAGCCCAGGAGAGACAGAATGAGCAAGACCTCAGTGTGTGAACCCAGGCAGCACTCCCTCCTCCATCCAGGTGAGAAGGCAGACCAGCTGAATGGAAAAGCTGCCAAGATGTGGCAGTTCCCCACATTCACGTGTGCCCACCCTGCACAGCCTGCAGACCCACTGAACCCACAGGTGCCTGCACTGGCCCACAGCCAGTCCAGGAGTAGCCACACCTCCACCTGTGACCCTTAGTAGGGCACCAGCAGGACCACAACCACAGCTACCTGGAGGCTACGCCAGACAGAGGGACCAAGACCCTGGCATCAGAGCCCACACAACTCTCCCACCCCTCCCCCCCAGAAGGGCAGGTAAACCAGGTGGGAAGGGATACCACCAGTAAGTGGTTATTCCCCTTGCCCACATTTAACCACCCTATACAACCCATGGACCTGCTGAGCCCATGGGTGCCAGTGCCAATGGTCAGCAAAGCAGTAGCCCCTCTTCCCCCTGCTGCCCTCCACAGAGCCAGAGAGTGGCCCTCTACAGAGCTGTCACGAACTGTTTTGCCAGTATATACCTGCTCCCAGACCAACAGTGGACTGGGCAGGGGTTTTGGCACCGCAAGGCAGGCCTCAACAGAGATGTTGGGCTCAGCTGCACCTTTGTAGGCTTGCACCAAGCTCAACAGCTGATCAGACAGCCACCTGCAGAACTGCCAAGCCCTGCGTCACCTGTGTACATCTACTCCTGGACCAACGGTTGTTTGGGTAGTAGCTTTTCCTCCCCACAGCATGCCTCTAGAGATCCACTGGGTCCTGCAGCATCCATGCAAGCTTGCTCCAGGCTCAAAAGATGATCCAGCAACCAGGACCTGCCGCACCAGTATACACCTGCTCACTGACCCACAGCAGATCATCCACCCCAACGAGAAACCCACAGCAACAAGAAACTGCCAAGGGCCTCACCACTTAAGCCACAAAGGCAGCCACAGACAACCTCAAGATTGAATACAGTTGGAGAAGTTGCAAGAAGGCTGCACTACCACATTCACTTAAAATACCCAACCCAACTGTCAGTGTAGAACAACTTCTACAGGAAAGGTTCTCTCACTTCAAAAACCACTCCTAGTATTAAAAGAAGTGACTGCACCACCAGATGCCTGGATGTCAATGCAGAGATACAGGAAGCGTGAAAAAACAGGGAAACATGACTCCCCCAAAAGAAGACTACAATTCTCTAACACCAGACCCCAAACAACAAGAAATTGATGGATTGCCTGAAGAGGGATCCCAAAAGGCAGTACTAAGGAAACTTGTATGATGGATGAAAAAATCGAAGTCACAATGAAATAAAAAAGAAAATCCAAAACATGTATGAGAAATCCAACAAAGACACAGAAACAGTAAAAAAGAACTAAGCAGAAATCCTGGAACTAAAGAATTCATTCAATGAAATAAAAATTACAACCAAGAACATAAGCAGCAGGTTAGAACAAGTGGAAGAAAGAACTTCGGAACTAGAAGACAGGTTTTTTGAATTAACACAGTTAAAACAAAGAAAAAGCAATTTTTTAAAAATGAAGAAAACATACAAGATCTTTCTGATAACCTTAAGTGCAGAAACATCCATATTATGGGTGTACTGGAAGGGGAAGAGAAAAGAAAAGGCATTGAAAGCCTATTTAATGATATAATAGCTGAAAGCTCCCCAAGTACTGGGAGAGATATGGTCTTACAGAACCAAGAGGCTCAAAGATCCCCACATAGATTCAACCCAAAAAGATTCCCCAAGACATGTCAAATTGTCAAAAGTCAAAGACAAAGAGAAAATTCTAAAAACAGCAAGAGAAAATCATCAAATCACGAATAAGGGAATTCCCATCAGAGTAACAGTAGACTTCTTAACAGAAATCCTATAGGCCAGGAGAGAGTGGGATGACATATTCAAAGTGCTAAAAGAAAAAAGCTGCCAACCAAGAATACTACAGCCAACAAAGCTTTCCTTCAAAAATGAAGGAGAAATAGTATTTTTCCCAGACAAACAAAAACTGTGGGAACTCACAACCACAAGATCAGCCCGTCAACAAATCCTTATGGAGTCCTACATCTGGAATCAAAAGAGTGATACATATCACCATAAATACATAAGAATGAATAAAAACTGCTAGTAGAATAGATACGCAAATGAGAAAAGGAAAATGTATCTTATCTTTAAAAAACAACCAACAGCAAATATAAACATTAAAAGGGAAAGAAAGAAATAAAATATATATTAAACAACCATAAAGAAATTAATAAAATGGAAGGAACAAGGCAATACCTTTCAATAATAACGCTAAATGTAAATGCATTGAATATAGATATAGAATGGCTGAATGGATTAAAGAACTAGACACAACTATATGCTGCCTGTAAGAAACTCACTTCACCAACAGAGACACATGCAGACTAATAGTGAAGAGATGGAAAAAGACATTCCATTCAAATGGAAACAAAGATGAGCAGGAGTTGCCAGACTTATATCAGATAAAATAGACTTCAAACCAAGAACTGTAAAAGAAACCAGGAAGAGCATTATATAATGATAAAATGATCAATGCAGCAAGAAGATACAACAATCACAAATATATATACACCCAACATTGGAACTCCCAGATACAAAAAATAACTGTTATTAGATCTAAAGGGAGAGATAGACCCCAACACAGTAATAGTTGGGGACTTTAACACACCACTCTCACTATTGGAAAGATCATCTAGACAAAAATTTAGCAGAGAAATATTGGATTTAAACAGCACTTTTAACCAAATGGACCTGACAGACATATACTGAGCATTTCATCCAACAGAAAATACATTCTTCTCATCAGCACATGGATCATTCTCCAGGATAGGCCACATCTTAGACTACAAAGTAAGTCTCAACAAATTTTAAAAGATTGAAATCATGTCAAGTATATTTTCAGACCACAATGGAATAAAATTAGAAATTAACAACAAACAAAACTTACAAAACTATACAAATACATGGAAAATAAACAACATGCTCCTGAACAGCCAATGGGTCAAAGAAGAAATAAAGCAGGAAATCAAAAAATTTCTTGAAACAAATAAAAATACAAGCACAACTTACCAAAATGTATGGGACACTACAAAAACAGTAGTAAGAAGGAATTTTATTGCAATAAATGCCTACATCAAAAGAATAGAAAGACTTCAAATAAACAACCTAACATTATACCTCAAAGAACTAGAAAAACAAGAACAGCTTAATCCTGAAATTAGTAGATGGAAAGAAATAATTAAGATCAGAGCAGAACTAAATGAAATAAAGACCAAAAGAATAATCCAAAAGATCAACAAAACAAAAAGTTGGTTTTTTGAGAAGATAAAAATGACAAGCCATTGGCCAGACTAAAAAAAGAAGAGAGCAGACCCAAGTAACAAAAAACAGAAATTAAACAGAAGACACAACGTATACCACAGAAATACAAAGAATCATTGGAGATTACTATGAACAACTACACCAACAAATTTTAAAACCTGGAGGAAAGAGATTGATTTCTGGACACATAGAAACTACCAAGACTGAACCAAGAAGATACAGAAAACCTGAACACCAATAACAAGCAATGAGATTAAAGGGGTAATCAGCAGTCTCCTAACAAAGAAAAACCTGGGACCAGATGGCTTCACTGCTGAATTCTACCAAACCTTTCAAGAAAAAGTAATACCAATCCTTTTCAAATTATTCCAAAAAATTGAAACAGAGGCAATTCTCCCAAACTAATTCTATGAGACTGGTATCACCCTGATACCAAAATGAGACAAAGACACAGACAAAAAGCTACAGGCCATTATCCTTGATGAATACAGATGCAAAAATCCTGAATAAGTTATTATCAAACAATACAAGAGGACATCAAAAATATTATATTCCATGATCAAGTGGGATTCATCCCAGTGATGCAAGGATGGTTCAACATGCACAGATCAATAAATGTGATACAGCACATCAACAAAATCAAGGACAAAAGCTATGATTATCTTGATAGACACAGAAAAGGCATTTGACAAAATTTGACATCCCTTCATGATAAAGACTCTTAACAAATTAGGTATAGGAGGAAAGTATCTACACACTATAAAAGCCATTTATGACAAACCTACTACCAACATCGTTTTGAATGGGGAAAGGCTAAAAACTTTTCCTTTAAGAACAGAAACAAGATAAGGATGCCTGCTCTCACCACTCCTATTCAACATAGTCTTGAAAGTATTAGCTAGAGCAATCAGGCAAGAGAAAGAAATAAAGGGAATCCAAACTGGAAAAGACAAATTCACATTGTCCCTGTTTGCAGATGACATGATCCTATATATAGAAAACCCTAAAAACTCTACAAAGAAACTCCTAGAGCTGATAAACAAGTTCAATAACTTTGCAGGATACAAAATCAATACACCAAAATCAGTAGCATTTTTATACACTGACAATGAACAAGCAAAAAAATAAATCAAGAAAGCTAGCCAATTTACAATAGCTACCAAAAGAATAAAATGCCTAAAAATAAATTTAACTAAGGAGGCAAAAAATCTCTAAAATGAGAACTACAAAACACAGCTGAAAGAAATTAAAGAGGACATCAAAAGATGGAAAGACATTCCCCATTCATGGATTGGAAGAAATAATGTTATGAATATGTCCATACTTCCCAGAGCAATCTATAGATTCAATGCAATCCCCATCACAATACCCATGATATTCTTCACAGAAATAGAAACAACAATCCTATCATTCATATGGAACAACAAAAACCCCTGAGTAGCCAAAGCAATCTTGAGCAAAAGATAAAAATAAAGCCAGAGGCACTACACTACCTGACTTCAAATTATACCACAAAGCTGTAGTAACCGAAACAGCATGGTACTGGCATAAAATCAGACACATGAACCAATGGAACATAATAGAGAACCTAGAAATCAACCCACATACTTACAGCCAACTGATCTTTGACAAAGGCACCAAGAACATACATTGTGGAAAGAACAGTCTCTTCAATAAATGTTGCTGAGAAAACTGGAGATCCATGTGTAGAGGAATAAAACTAAACCCACACATCTCACCCTATACCAAAACCAGCTCAAAATGGATTAAAGACTTAAACATAAGACCTGAAACCATAAAACTCCTAGAAGAAAACATACGGGAAACACTTCAGGATGTAGGACTGGGCAGACTTTATAAATAAGACCCCAAAAGCACAGGCAACAAAAGGAAAAATCAACAAATGGGATTATATCAAACTAAAAATCTTCTGTACAGCAAAGGAAACAATCAGCAGAGTGAAAAGACAACCTACAGAATGGGTAAAAACATTTGCAAAGTGTGTATCGGACAAGGAATTAATAGTCACACTATACAAGGAACTCAAACAATTTAACAGTAAAAATCAAATAATCCTTGTATAGTGGCCTTTTCTGTCTCTTTTTATGTTTTACGGTTTAAAGCCTATTTTGTCTGATATAAGAACAGCTACTCCTGCTCGTTTTTGGTTTCCATGTATGAGTGGGAAAGGGGGAAGGGAGGAAGCTAGGGGCTAATTGGTGAGGGGCGCAGGGTACAAATGCTACTCGTGGTAACGGGTATGCTACCAGCATGAATCCAGCCTTCACATCTTGGGCCCAAGGGGTGACGATCAGCTTTGTATTTCATGAAAGTTCATAACCAATAAAAAAAATCAAATAATCCTATTTTTAAAATGGGCAAAGAAGCCAATAGTTCTCACCAAAAGATATACAAATGGCCAACAGGTACATGAAAAACTGCTCAACAGCACAGTCATCAGGGAAGTGCAAATCAAAACCACTTTGAGATATCATCGCACCCCAGTTAGACTGGCTGTTATCAAAAAGACAGAGAATAACAAATGCTGGCGAGGATGTGGAGAGAGGGGTTCCCTTAAACACGGTCGGTGGGACTGTAAATTAGTGCAGCCACTATGGAAAAGTGGATGGAGGCTTCTTTAAATGGAGATAGAACACTACCATGTTATCTGGCAGTCCCACTACTGAATGTATACCCAAAGGTACGGAAATAATCCTGCGGGGGACGGGGAGGTAGAGGGGGTTAGCAAGAAACCTGCTACCAGACACAAGGAACGATTACATTTTATCATGATGAACATGCTCACTATCCTGGTTTGATCATCACACATTGTACACAGGTATTGATAGTCAACTCAGCACCCCACAAATATATTTAATATATTATTTTTCAATAAAATAAATATAAATTAATTAGAATATAATAAAATAAAAGAGAGAGCTAGACAGAAACTCAAAACTATTTCTTTCATAAAGTGGGTAATAGTATAAAATCTAGGTACACAATGTTTTTTTTTTTTTTTAATTTTATTATGTCGATATACATTGTAGCTGATTATTGCTCCCCATCACCAAAACCTCCCTCCCTTCTCCCTCCCCCCCTCCCCCCAACAATGTCCTTTCTGTTTGCTTGTTGTATCAACTTCAAATAATTGTGGTTGTTATATCTTCTTCCCCACCCCCGGTTTGTGTGTGTGTGTGTATGTGTGTGTGTGAATTTATATATTAATTTTTAGCTCCCTCCAATAAGTGAGAACATGTGGTATTTCTCTTTCTGTGCCTGACTTGTTTCACTTAATATAATTCTCTCGAGGTCCATCCATGTTGTTGCAAATGGCAGTATTTCATTCGTTTTTATAGCTGAGTAGTATTCCATTGTGTAGATGTACCACATTTTCCGTATCCACTCATCTGATGATGGACATTTGGGCTGGTTCCAACTCTTGGCTATTGTAAAGAGTGCTGCGATGAACATTGGGGAACAGGTATACCTTCGATTTGATGATTTCCATTCCTCTGGGTATATTCCCAACAGTGGGATGGCTGGGTCGTATGGTAGATCTATTTGCAATTGTTTAAGGAACCTCCATACCATTTTCCATAGAGGCTGCACCATTTTGCAGTCCCACCAACAATGTATGAGAGTTTTTTTACATAAATAATAATAAAAAAGAAACTGATGATTGGTTCATGACCTCCTTTTACCCATTTATAAATAGTTACATAAGTTGTCAATACCAGAGCTTTAAATTATTAATTTTGTGCCTTAAATGAGATACTATTAGGCTTATGTCTTCTTACATGCCCCATAATAAAGAAAAACGTTTTTTAAGAGTTTAGTCTTCTACTTTCTATCTTTGTTTGTAGAATCACTTTTCTAGTTTCTGATGAAAATGTTCATTGGCATTTTAAATAAAATATAATATTTATCTGAAAAAAATTTTTTAAATAAAAAGGCAACCTACAGACTGCGGGAAAATATTTTCATACATCTGATAAGGGGTTAATATCCATAGTATGTAAAGAATTCCTATAGCTCAACAACAATAAAATGACTCAATTTTAGTATGGGCAAAGGACTTGAATAGACATTTATACAAAGAAGATATGCAAATGTCCAACAAGCACATGAAAATATGCTCAACATCACTAGTCATTAAGGAAATGTGAATCAAAACCACAATGAGATATCACCGCATACCCATCAGAATGGCTACTACGAAAAAAAAACAGAAAATAACAAGTGTTGGCAAGGATGCGGAAAAAATGGAATCCTTGTGTGCTGTTAGAAGGAATGCAAAATGGTGTAGTCACTATGGAAAACAGTAGGATGGTTTCTCAAAAAATTAAGAATAAAATTGCCAAATTGCCACATGATTTAGCAATTCCACTTCTGGGCATATAGCCAAAAGAATTGAAAGCAGGGTCTCAAAGAGATATTTGTACACCCATGTTCATAGCAGAATTATTCACAGTAACTGAAAGGTAGAAGCAACCAAAATATCCATTGACAAATGAATGGATGAAGAAAACGAGATAAATAGATACAGTGGAATGTTATTTAGACTTAAAAAGGAAGAAAATGATGATGCATGCTACAACATAGATGAACCGTGAGGACGTTATGCTAAATGAAGTAAGCCAGTCACAAAAGGACACGCTGTATGATTCCACTTATATGAGGTATCTAGGGTAGTCAAATTCATAGATATCGAAAATAGAGAGGTGGTTGTCAGGGGCTGGAGGGAGGAGTAAATTGAAGTTGTTTAACAGGTACACAGTTTCAGTTTTGCGAGATGAAACCTTTTTGGAGATTGTTGAGCAACAGTGGGAATATACTTAACACTACTGGACTGTATGCTTAAAGCTTGTTGAAATGGTACTTTTATGTTTTGTGTATTTTACCACAATTTTTTTAAAAGTCAGATTTAAAGAATTGTCCATTATTTTTCCTTCTTTATTCAGGAACAAACTGGTTGGTTGAGATTCTATGCCTGATTCTCTCCAATGGGGATCCCAAGTGGATCCAATCTGTGCCCAGCTGGGAACGCTCACCCTGGATAGAGACTGTGCGTGCACGTACACTTATAGATAATAAGGAGGACCCGCGCCTCTTCAGCTCCCATCTCCCTTTCCATCTCTTCCCCAAGTCTATCGTCGGTTCCAAGGCCAAGGTCAGTACATAATGGTTAAGACATGTTTGATCAAGGCTTTTCAAACTTTAATGTGCATAGAAATCACCTGGAGATCTTGCTGAAATGCCTTCTCATTCAGTAGGTCTGGAGTGGGGGACTGAGATTCTGCATTAGGTGATGTTGATGTGTCCGCTCCATGAGCCATACTTGGGTACAAGGTTGCAGACCATTCCACCCTAGCCAGATATAACCTGGGGCAAACTGAAATGATAATGCCAGAATCTTGCAAAACCATGTTTTAAGCCCGACCAGAATTTATAACTGTATTATGTACTAGGTAAACCCTCTTGTTGTTGCTCTAAAAAATAATTGGCCAATCTTAATTCAATAAACGCCTCCTGCCACTAAGGTAGAAGCACCAGACACAGAGTTGCCCATATGGGAAGAATCCCATTCATAAATTGAGACCTAAATCCAGGGTGATTGCTCTGATGTCATGGCTGGCTTTTCCAACCACTGTGTCTTACCATACATAGCTGTCTGTTGAGATTATCTCCATATGGCTGATAGATGATCACTAGAAGGGACCAAGGATATCCAGGATCTAGCATATCTCAGACCGTTTTTAGAAGCATGCCTTCCTGGAAAGTGTTTATTGGTTTGTGTAAGTTTTTTAATGTTTTACTCTTAAAGTAAATTGAGAAACTTAAAATAAAATTCTCCTCTCTTGGAAATTTCACAATGCATAGCAGCACAATGATGTTACAGTGCACCTATTTACATGTGTCTTATTGGTGTTTGGTAAATCCCTGGCAGGGGAAACTGGGGCCTAGAAAGAGACAAGGCCTAGAATAATGTCATGAAAACACTTCATGCAGAATATAAAGTAAAATTCAGATGTTCAAATACCAAGTGATCTTGCATGTGTGTGCATGTGCACTAATCTTAAGTATTAGTTTGATGAATATTTACATATTTACACAACTGGGCAACCATCATCTAGATCCAGATTTAGAATATTTCCATTCCCCCAGAAAGTTCACTCACAGCCCTTCCCAATTAACGCCCACCCACAGACGTAAACACTCACCTGACTTATAATGATAGATTGATTTTGCTTGTTCTAGAAGTTCATACTAATGAACTCATGCGGTATGAACTCTGCGATGTCTGGCTTCTTTCACTCAATGTAATGCTTGTGAGATTCATCCATGGTCTTGGGTGTATGTGTGGATATAAGAGGGAACTTCAAAAGAATCATGGAAAGATTTGTACTGTCTTTTAATTCCACTTTTCTATGAACTTTTTGAAGTACTCTCTTATACTGCTATGTATCTATGAATATAAACATAGTTTGTTAATCCATTCCCCTGTTAGTAATCCTTATTTTTTGATGTTAATCCATTCCCCTGTTAGTAATCCTTATTTTTTGAATTTTTCTTCATTGTACATATTTATGGGTACAGTTTGTTGTTTCAACACATGCATATATTGTACAATAATCTAGTCAGAATAGTTAGCATATCTCTCACCTAACATTTACCATTTCTTTGTGCTTATAACACTCAAGATCCTCTTTTATGGCTATCTTGAAACATACAATAGAATATTCTTAGCTATTGTCACCCTAGAGCACCAGAACTTATTCTTCCTACCTAACCACAATCTTTTAACTATAGTGCACAAGTGTAATGCCACTCATCTTTTAAAACCTTACAGTTGCTTCCCATAGTGAGCAGATTATAATATCCCAGAGGAAGGGGCAATGCTTTCCTCTTCCATTGTTATATTCCTAGCACAGTGACTTGTACACAGGAACTTTAAAATTTATGTTTGAAAATGCATATGGTAGCTAATTTATTAAAAGAATCCATTGATATTTAACAGTCATTTTAGAGGATTGACTTTTTCCTCACTTTTATGAAGATCAAAATGGATGGGAAACAGCTGTATTGATTTTTCATTCTCCCATTTTTCCACTTAAGGTGATTTATCTCATCAGAAATCCCAGAGATATTCTTGTGTCTGGTTATTTTTTCTTGAATTCAAAGTTTTTTATTGAGAAGCCAAAGTCACTGCCACAATATTTTGAATGCTTCCTCCAAGGAAATGGTGAGTCTTGTAAAATACGGGAGCTGGGGAATGCTCAGAGTCCTTCATCAGACTTGCAACCTTACATCTCTCCATCTCATCAACCCATGGGTATAAGGCTTTACCAGCACTGACACCCAGATCTGCTAAGTCCACCTGCTTTCTTACACAGCAATAGAACTCTACCCAGCCCCTCAGCTTGCCCCATGATAAACTACCCTAACTGTTTTCTGAGTCTCTAGAGTCTCTAGAACTAACACAGACAATTCGTATTCTCCTCCACACTCTCCTAATTTGTGGTTTTCTGAAAGTCGGCTTTTCTTTTTATTTATTTATTTATTTATTTATTTATTTATTATATATGTCTGTGTGGTATGAAGTTGACTATCAATAGTTGTGTACAATGTGTGATGGTCAAATCAGGATTGTTGGCTTATTCATCGTTACGATACGTAATCGTTCTTTGTGTCAGTTAACCAGTTTCTTATGAAACTCCCTCCCTCGCTGCCTCCTCTCCCTCTTTCCACCTCTAGTAACCACAGTTCTGTTCTCGCCCTCTAAGAGTTCAATGTATTATTGTGATTGTTCTCTCTATATATACATATACATATTTTTTTCTTATTTACAAGTTCAGCTCCCACTTAGGAGTGAGGACATGCTGTATTTCTCTTACTGTACCTGGCTTGTTTCACTTATCATAATTTTCTCCAGGCTCATCCATGTTGCTATGAATGGCAGAATTTCATTCTTTTTTACAGCTGAGTAGTATTCCATTGTGCATGTATACCACATTTTCCTTATCCAGTTATCCATCAATGGACATTTAGGTTGGTTCCACAGCTTGGCTATTGTAAATAGAGCTGTGATAAACATGAGACTGCTGTTTCCCTTCAACACAAAGATTTCCATTCCTTTGGGTATATACCCAGCAGAGGGATTACTGGATCATATGGTAGTTCTATCTGCAGTCATTTAAGGAAACTCCATACTATTCTCTATAATGGCTGTACTAATTTACAGTCCCACCAAAAGTGCACAAGTGTTTCCCTTTCTCTGCATCCTCACCAGCATTTGTTATTCTCTGACTTTTTGATAATAGCCAGATTAACTGGGGTGAGATGATATCTCAAAGGGGTTTTGATTTGCATTTCTCTGATTAGTGATGCTGAGCATTTTTGCATGTACCTATTGGCCATTCATATGTCCTCCTTTGAGAAATGTCTATTCAGCTCCTTTGCCCATTTTTAATTGGATTATTTGTTATTTTACTGTAAAGTTGTTTGAGTTCCTTATATATTCTGAATATTAATCCCTCATTGGATGCGTAGTTTGCAAATATTTTCTCCCATTCTGTAGGTTGTCTTTTTACTCTGTTGACTTTCCTTTGCTGTACAAAGCTTTTTAGTTTGATATAATCCCATTTGCTATTTTTTATTTTGTTGTCTGTACTTTTGGAGTCTTACTCATAAAGTCTTTGCTCAGCCCCACATCCTGAAGTGTTTTCCCTATGTTTTCTTCAAGGAGTTTTATAGTTTCAGGTCTTATATTTAAGTCTTTAATCCATTTTGAGTTTATTTTGGTGTATGGCAAGAGGTACTGATCTAGGTTAGTTCTTCTACATATGGATATCCAGTTTTCCCAGTACGATTTTTTGAAGAGGCTCCCCATGGTATGTTTTTGGTGCCCTTGTTGACGATCAGTTGACTGTAAATATGTAGGTTGATTCTGGGTTCTCCATTCTGTTCCATTGGGCCATATGTCTGTTTTTATGCCAGTACCATGCTGTTTTGGTTACTATAGTTTTGTAATACAGTTTGAAATCAGGAAGTTTGATGCCTCTGGCTTTTTTGTTTGTTTGTTTGTCACTCAGGATTGCTTTGACTATTTGGGGTCTTTTGTTGTTCCATATGAGTGTTAGGATTGTTTTGTTCTGTTTCTCTGAAGAATGTCATTGCTATTTTGATGGGGATTGCATTGAATCTGTAGATAGCTTTTGGTAGTATGGACATCTTCACTATGTTGATTCTTCCAATCCAAGATCATAGAATGTCTTCCCATCATTTTGTGTCCTCTTTAATTTCTTTCAGCAATGACTTGTAGTTCTTATTGTAGAGACCTTCCACCTCCTTGGTTAAATTTATTTCCAGGTTTGTGTGTGTGTGTGACTAATGTAAATCAGCTAGCTTTCTTGATTTCTTTTTCTACTAGTTTGTTGTTGTAGTATAAAAATGCTGCTGATTTTTGTATATTGATTTTGTATCCTGCAACTTTACTGAATTCTTTTATCAGCTCTAAGAGTTTTTCAATAGAGTCTCTCAGGTTATCTATATAAAGAACCATGTCATCTGCAAACAGAGACAATTTGACTTCATCTTTTCCTATTTGGATGCCTTTATTTCTTTCTCTTGTCTAAATGCTCTGGCAAGTACATCCAATACTATGTTAAATAGGAGTGGTGAGAGTGGGCATCCTTGTCTTGTTCCTGTTCTTGAAGGAAAAGTTTTTAGCTTTTCCCCATTCAGGATAATGTTGCTAGTGGGTTAGTCATATATGGTTTTTATGGTGTTGAGATACCTTCCTTCTATGCCTAATTTGTCAGGAGACTTTATCATAAAGGGATGCTGGATTTTCTCAAATGCTTTTTCTGTATCTATTGAGATGATCATGTAGTTTTTGTCCTTGATTTTGTTGATGTGGTGTATCACATTTATTGATCTGCATATGTTGAACCATCCTTTTGTCCCTAAAATGAATCCCACTTGATCCTCATGAATAATCTTTTTTTTTTTTTAAGATGATTGGTAAGGGGATCTTAACCACTAGCTTGATGTTGTCAGCACCACACTCGGCCAGTGAGCCAACCAGTCATCCCAATATAGGATCCGAACCCGTGGCCTTGGTGCTATCAGCACTGCACTCTCCCGAGTGAGCCATGGGCTGGCCCTATGAATAATCTTTTTGATGTGTTGCTGTATTCTATTTGCTAGTATTTTGTCGAGAATTTTTGCATCTATGTTTGTCAAGGATATTGGCCGGTAGCTTTCTTTTTTTGTTGTCTCTTTGTCTGGTTTTGGTATCAGGGAGATGGTGGCCTCATAGAATGAGTTTAGGAGAATGGCCTCAGTTTCAGTTTTTTGGAATAGTTTGGAAAGAATTGGTATTAATTTCTCTTTAATGGTTTGGTAGAATTCAGCAGTGAAGCCATCCAGTCCTGGGCTTTTCTTTGTTGGAAGAGTTCTGATTACTGTTTAATCTTATTGCACATTGTTGGTCTGTTCAGTTTTTCCATTTCTTCTTGGTTTAGTCTTAGTAGTTTCTATGCATCCAGAAATTTGTCTCTTTGCTCCATATTTTCAAATTTGTTAGCATATAGTTGTTCATAGTATGCTATAATGATTCTTTGTATTTCTGTGGTATCAGTTGTAATGTCTCCTTTTCTATTTCTGATTTTCATTATTTGGGACTCAGTCTTCTTTTTTTTAGTCTGGCTAATGGTTTGTCTATTTTGTTTATCTTCTCCTAAAAACAACTTTTTAGGGCTGGCCCGTGGCTCACTTGGGAAAGTGCAGTGCTGATAACACGAAGGCCATGGGTTCAGTTTATTATTTAAAAAAAATAATAATAACTTTTATTTCATTGATCTTTTGTATTGTGTTTTTAGTCTCTATTTCATTTAGTTCTGCTCTGATTTTAATTATTTCTTTCTGTCTACTAACTTTGGGACTGGATTGTTCTTGTTTTTCTCAATCTTTGAGATATAGTGCCAGGTTGTTTATTTGAAGTCCTTCTATTCTTTTGATTAAGCATTTATTGCAATAAATATTCTTCTTAATACTGCTTTTGCAGGATTTCCTAGGTTTTGGTATGATGTGTCATTATTATCATTAGTTTTAAGAAATTCTTTGATTTCCTATGTGATTTCTTCTTTGACCCATATGTCACTCAGAAGCATTAATTTCCATGTATTGTATGGTTGCCAAAGTTTCATTTGTTATTGATTTCTAGTTTTAATCCATTGTGGTCTGAGAAGATGCATGAAATAGTTTCAATTTTTTAATTTCTTCAGACTTGATTTGTGACCTACTATGTGCTCTATCTTGGAGAATGTTCCATGTGCTGATGAGAAGAATGTATATTCTCTAGTTGTTGGGTGAAATGTTCTAGATATATCTACCAAATTCAATTGGTCTAAAGTGTAGTTTAAATCCTACATTTCTCTATTGGTTTGTTGCTTAGATGATCTGTCCAATGCTGAGGGAGTGATAGTCAGGTCCCCAGCTACTACTATATTGAGGTCTCTCTCTCTCTCTCTATTTAGGTATAATAAAGTTTGCTTTATGTATCTGGGCACACAAATGTTGGGAACATACATATTTATGATTATTATGTCTTCTTGGTGGATAGATCCCCTTATCATTATATAAAGTCAGCTTTTCATCAGCTTCCTGGACAACACAATCCTGATCTTCTACCATATTTTTTTCAGATGCCTCCTTCCAAAACTCCCTTAATCCTCTATTCCTGTCTCAAAAAGTGTTTGCATGACTCCAGGATCCCTATACTTTTAATTATGCAGAGCTGCTGGGCTTTGTCATGTGTTATCATTTTTGCAATTTTCATCAAAACTATATGGTAAATCCCATCTCTATGCTGTGATATGCATCCCAAGCTCTAGCAGCCTATGCACATCTTCACTGGAGAAAGCCATGGATACTTCAAATTCAATATGTTAAAAATTCAAACTTTCCCACTATTTTAGTCTGTTTTGTGTTGCTATAACAGAATTACCTGAGACTGGGTAATTTATAAGGAAAAGAGGTTTATTTGGCTTATGATTCTGGGACAGTTGCATCTGGCATGGGCCTCAGGCTGCTTCTACTCATGGCAGAAAGTGGCAGGCAGCCGGCAGTAGATACAAGCAGATCACATGGTGAGAGGAAGCAAGAGAGAGAGAGAGGAGTTGCTAGGGTCCTATAAACAACAAGCTCTCATGGGAACTAATAGAGTGAGAACTCACTCATTACTCCCGCCTCCACCAGGGAGAGCATTAATCCATTCATAAGGGATCCACCCCCATGACTCAATCAGTTTCCAGCACTGCCACATTGGAGATGAAATTTCCACATGAGTTTTGGAGGAGACAACACATCCAAACTCCATCATTCTGCCCCTGGCCCCCCTAAACTCATGCCACTCTCACATACAAAATACAAATCATTCTATCCCAACAGTCCCAAAAGTCTTAGCTTGCTCCAGCACCACCTTAAAAGTCTGAAGTCTGATCTGAGACCAAAAGCAAAAGTCCTTCCAGCTGTGAACCTGTAAAAGTCAAAACCAAATTTATCTACTGCCAAGATACAATGGTGGAACAGGCATTGGGTAAACATTCCCATTCCAAAAGGGAAGAATAGGCCAGAAGAAAGGAAAAACAGGCCCCAAACAAGTCCAAAATCCAGCAGGGCAGACATTATGTTTTAAAGCTCCAAAATAATCTTCTTTGACTCAAAGCGCTGTATCCTGGGCACAATTGGGCATCTGGGCCTCCAAAGTTTTAGGCAGCCTCACTTCCACAGCTCAACCAGGCACAGCCCAGTGAGCTGCACTGTTGCCTGCAGCTTTTCCAGGCCTGCGTTGCACATTGCCAGTGGCCCTGCAGTTCTGGGGTCCTGGCAGCAGCCCCGCTGCCTTGGCTCTACTAGACATTTCCCTGGTGGGGGCTCCCTGTGGGGGCTCTGACCCCACATTCCTGCTTGGCATTGCTCTAGTAGATGGCCTCAGCAATGGCTCTGCCCCTGCAGCAGGTCTCTGCCTGGGCCCCCAGGCTTTTCCATACATCCTCTGGAATCTGGGTGGAGGCTGCCACACCTCCACTGCTCTCGCGTCCTGCCGGCCTGCAGACTGAACACAACATGGATGCCACTGAGGTTTCAGGCTTCTACTCTCCAGGGCTGCTGCACAAACCACACTTGGGGCTGCTCCAGCCAGAGCAGCTGGGACACAGGGAGCAGGATGCTGAGTGCAGCTGTGCCCCAGGTCTGTCCTCCAGGATAACTCAGTCCTTCTAGGCCTCGGGGTCTGTGATGGGTGGAGCACCCTTCCAGGCTTGTCAAATTCCTGCAGGGCTTTCCTCTCATTTTCTCCACTATTAGCATCTGGCTGCCTCACTGCCAAGATAATGTCTTTGGCAACCAGTTTATCTGCTTCACCCTTGCATTGTTCACCAGCTCTCTGCTTCTTTACTGCATAGCCAGGCTGCAAATTTTCCAAAACTTTACGCTCTGATTCCCTTTTAAATTCTGGCTTTACATCATGATTTTGCCACCATAACTCAGAGTAGGCTCTTAAAAGTAACCATGCAGCTTCCTTAATACTTTGCTGCTTAGAAATTTCTCTGGCAAATGCTCTGGTTCACAACCCTTAAGTTCCAACTTCCACAAAGTCCAAGGGCATGGACACAATGTAGCCAGGTTCCTTGCTATGCTATCATGTACCAAGTGTGATCTTTTGTACAATTCCCAATAAGTTCCTCACTTCTATCTGATACCTCATCATCTGTGTGGCCTTTACTATCCACATTTCTATCAGCATTCTGCTCGCCACCACATATTTCTCTAAGACATTCCAAACTTTCCCTTGTCTTTCTCTTCTTCTAAGTCCTCCAAATTCCTACATCCTTTGCCCATTATTCAGTACCAAAGCTGCATCCACATTTTCAGTTATCGTTTATCAACACCCCACTCCTGGTACCAATTTTCTGTTTTAGTCTGTTTTGTGTTGCTATAACAGAATTACCTGAGATTGGGTAATTTATAAGGAAAAGAGGTTTATTTGGCTTACAATTCTGGGACAGTTGCGTCAGGCCTGGGCCTCAGGCTGCTTCTACTCATGGCAGAAAGTGGCAGGCAGCCAGCAGTAGGTACAAGCAGATCACATGGTGAGAGGAAGCAAGAGAGAGAGAGAGGAGTTGCTAGGGTCCTATAAACAACAAGCTCTCATGGGAACTAATAGAGCGAGAACTCACTCATTACTCCCCCCTCCACCAGGGAGTGCATTAATCCATTCATAAGGGATCCACCCCCATGACTCAATCAGTTTCCAGCACTGCCACATTGGAGATGAAATTTCCACATGAGTTTTGGAGGGGACAACACATCCAAACTCCATCACCTGCATAGCCCAAACTGCTCATACTGCTCATTTATCTTACTCAATAAATGACCCCTCTCCCAAGGGCTAGCATGATTCTGACATTTCACAAGCTTCCTCTTTTTCCCATCCACTCTCCCATTCCCCTCAACACTTTCCTTTATCTAATTGTTAATCAAGTTTCACAGCCATGGTTAATATCTTCATTTTGGTCTCTGCCAAAATGTTGCTGTATTTAGGGAAGTCTTCCTTTTCAACACTATGTAAAATAGCATCCCTCCCCATCTCTATCACTTTACCTTTTGTTTTTCCCTAGTACTTATCAAAAACAGGTATGTGTATCCACAGTAAAATCTAAGTTCCTTGGGTTGTTTATTCTTGGACCCCAGTTCCTAGAATGGTTCTTGCCACATAGTAAGCATTCAATACACCTTTTTCAAATAATGAATATCCATTTATCATCACCTCCATTGGCTTTTTATTAATCATACCCACCATTATTTCTCACCTAAATTAACATAATAAACTCACCTGCATGTTTTTTAGTCCTTCCAGGCTATGTTGCAATCATCTGTCCTATATTAAACAGTTCATTTTCTCTTTACAACCATCCCTGTATAATTTGCCCTCAATAAAAAGTCCAATCTTCAAAACCTACAGTTGTATCCTAGCTGAACTCTTCAGCCCTATCTCCAGCCTTGCTTCAGGTTACTCTTTCAGAAAAAGGGCAACAGTGAAACCATATAATGGAAGTACAAAGAGGACACTACCTTCATCTATTCTGTTTATTTTTAAAGATGACCAGTAAGGGGATCTTAACCCTTGACCTGGTGTTGTCAGCACCACGCTCTCCCAAGTGAGCTAACTGGCCATCCATATATAGGGATCCAAACTCATGGCCTTGGTGTTATCAGCAACACACTCTCCCAAGTGAGCCATGGGCTGTCCCTTCAATTCTATATTTTATGTTGCTACTTGGCATATAAAGAAATCTGAATTGTGCTTCAGGTGTCACAAAGAATCTTGGAAAATCCAATCAATAGTAGTGGATGATGAAGACATATCCTGTAAACCTCACCACTATCCCAATTTCTTGCCTATCTGTGCCTTAAAACTCAAGCAAGCACAAGCCTCTTTATTATTCAGTCAAGAACCACCAACACCAAAATCTTTACTGTTATCTACTACCACAAATATCCTGAGGTATCTGCAGCCCTATAGAGAGTCAATCCAAATCCCTTTCCCCATGTAGATGAAGAAACCTTGGAAATTTAAGTTCCCATAAATATTGTCCTTAAACCCAAGCAACAGTGGTCTCTGCTCTGGATCCTGGGCCTTAGAACAGAGCTTTGGATCACTCACAATAACAAGGACTTTGAGGATCTCCTACTCTGAACATATTTCCTCTCCCAATGAGCTAAGGAGTCTGTAGTGACAAGGCCACTTGCTTACCTGAAGCTTGCAACACTCTCATTACCAATGCAAGTCCCTACATCTTCAAATGCATATGTACCAACATATAGCCATAAGGATCAAGAACAATCAGGGAAACATGACATCACCAAAGGAACAAAATAAAGCACTAGTAACCGACCCTAAAGAAATGGAAATGTATGAACTGCCAGGCAAAGAATTCAAAATAATTGTTTTATGGAAGCTTAGTGAACTTCCAGAAAATACAAAAAATTTCAACAAAAACAGGAAAACAATAAACTACCAAAACTAGATATTTAACAGAGATTGAAATCATTTAAAAACATACAAACAAGCAAACTTTCAAGCTGAAAAATTCAATGAGTGAATGAAAAATGCAGTAGCATAACTGATCAAAGAGAAGAAAAAAATATGCGAACTCAAAGACAGGCTATTTGAAAATATACAGACAGAGGAGAAAAAAAGGAAAAAATACAGCTGAGGGGATGTATGGGACAACATCAAAAGAGCAAATACTCTAAATATAGTAATTAAAGAATGAGAAAGGAGGTAAACAAAGGGCCACAAAACTTAATAAAATAATAGCAAACTTTCCAAATCTGAAGAAAGATATAAATATTCTGGTAGAGGAAGCTCAAAGGTCTCTAGTCAAATTCAGTCCAAACAAGACTATACCAAGAAATATGATATTAAACTTCCAGAAATTAAACACAAAGAAAGAATCCTGAAAGCAGCAAGAGAAAAGAAGCATAGCACACATAAAGAAGTTTCACCATTGTGAGGACCCCTATACTGAGGGTGGGAAATGCTCCTCCAATAAGCCTCACTTCTGTTCCCTGGGAGGAGATTCCCAGTCTATTGTTCTTGGTGACTCCTGGCTCCGCACTCTGGAAGACTCAGTTCATCCTTTGTCACATCTGTAAGAGGCATTGAGGAAAAGTCCTTCTTGAGGAATAAGTAGTTTTCTTAGTCCTTCCTGAGAAGGGTTAGGTACGAAGGGTGATTGTAAGTCACAGATAGCCACAGTCTCTTTGAATCTAGTCACAGGTTTTCTTTGACAGTGAAATTCTTTCAACAGCTTTATAGGCTTTTTCTCTGTTTGATTCTGTACAGCTGCATGTACCAATTTTATGCCCACAGTTGGTTTTTCTCGATCTCTTTCTCTCTCTCTTTCCATATTTACAGTTGTTTGTCCGTTAAGTCTATTGAGGTTCAACAGAAAAATAATTTACCTAGTCTCTTTTCCTTAGCTATTTCTGCCCAACTGGACGGATGAGTGAGGTGTTCCACCTATAATTGTATCTTTATTCTGGGCCGACCCTTGACTCACGGCAGCAAGGCCACGGGTTCAGATCCCTGTATAGCGATGGCCGGTTCGCTCACTTGGGAGAGCGTGGTGCTGACAACACCAAGTCAAGGGTTCAGATCCCCTTACCGGTCATCTTTAAAAAAAAAAAAAAAAAAAAAAACTGAGGGAGCTTATCACCACCAAACATGTCTTACAAAAATATTAAAGAGAATTTTTCAAGCTGAAGAAAAGGATGCTAATTAGTACCATAAAAACATATAAAAGTGTAAAACTCACTGGAAAAGAAAATATGCAGGGGCTGGCTGGTTAGCTCACTTGGTTAGAGTGTGGTCATGGGTTCAGATCCCTGTATTTGACAGCCACCAAAAAAAAAAGTAAACATGCAGTCAAATTCATAATACTGTCATACTGTAACGGTGGCACATTAGTCACATATTTTTAGTATGAAGGTTAAAAGACAAAACTACTAAAAACAATAATAGCTACAATAATGGGTAAGGGACATGCAATATAAAAAGATGTAAATTGTATTTTATGGCTGTTATGGGCTGAAGATATTGAAGCACTAGTTCTAGTACCTTCATGGCTATAGCTTTACACATGCTCCACTCTTATTTATGAGCCAGTTTGGGTAATTCCAATGTTTACAGAAAATTAAGTTTGTCTATTAGTGGCAATTTTTTTTCCATTTCTGTAAAGGAGCTGAATAGCCATTTCTCAAAGAAGACATACAAATGGCCGGCCAACACATACATGAAAAATGCTCGATATCACTAGTCATGAGAGAAATGAATATCAAAACCACATTGAGATATCATCACACCCCAGTTAGACTGGTTATTATCAAAAAAGACAGAGAATAACAAACGCTGGTGAAGATGCAGAGAAAGGGGAACACTTCTACACTGTTGGTGGGACTGTAAATTAATACAGCCATTATGGAAAACAGTATGGACGTTTCTCAAACAACTACAGATAGAACTACCACATGATCCAGCAATCCCGCTACTGGGTATATTCCCAAAGGAATGGAAATCACCATGTCGAAGGGACACCTGCACTCCCATGTTTACTGCAGCTCAGTTTACAATAGCCAAGATATGGAACCAACCTAAATGTCCACCAACAGATGGCTGAATAAGGAAAATGTGGTATGGATACATAATGGAATACTACTTAGCTGTAAAAAAGAATGAAATTCTGCCATTCACAACAACATGAACAAGCTTGGAGAAAATTATGTTAAGTGAAATAAGCCAGACACAGAAAGAGAAATACCTCATGTCCTCACTAGTTGGAACTGAAAAATAAATAAATTAAAAAGAAATAAAGAGAGGAAGGAAGGAAGGAAGGAAGGAAGGAAGGAAGGAAGGAAGGAAGGAAGGAAGGAAGGAAGGAAGGAAGGAAGGAAGGAAGGAAGGAAGGAAAAAAAGAAAGAAAATGAACAATTACAATAATACTTGGAGCTTTCAAAAGGAGTGAACAGAACTGTGGTATTAGAGGTGGGAATGGGGTGAGGGAAGTAGCAAGAAATTGGATAAGAATCACAAAGAATGCTTACCTTTCATAAGAATAAAAAAGTATGCTAATTATCCTGATCTGATCACATATTGTACACAGATATTGATATTCAACTCTGTACCCCACAGATATATCTAATCAATTTTGTTTCAATAAAAAATTTTTCATTTCTTTGTTTTCAACTTAATTAGTTTCTGCTCTTCCGTCATTATTTTCTTCCCTCATCTTCCTTTGTTAGTTACATGCTTTTGTAGATTTTCTATCTTCTAAAGTCAGATACTTAAATCGCAAATTTTTTGTCTTTATTATTTTTTAATTTAAGCAATTACAGCTATATTGATCTAACCACACTTCACAAGTTTTCATATTTAACCTTTTCGTAATTATTAAATTTTAAACTTTTTAAAAATTCCACTGTTATTTATTCTAGAACAATGAGTTATTTAAATGTTTTTCCTACTGACCATAAATTCTTAAGCTATATTGTTTTTGGTGTATAAATTTACTACATTTTAATCAGAATATGTAGTATGTATGGTATTGTTTTTAATCATGGTATTTAATGAGGCTTATTATATTTACACTACATGGTCCATTTTTGTAGTTGATTGTTGTGTAGTTATTATATGCAGAGTTCTACATATGTCATTAGGCTCAGCTTTTAAATTTTGTTAGTCAAATTATCTGTGTCCTTATTATATTTTCATCTTCTTGATTTCTTCATCACTGCAAAATATGAGTAAACATTTTCTATCATAATGTGGACTATTCATTTTCTGTTCAATTATGTAAATTTTGGCTTTGTATATTAGGACTATGTTGTTAGATGCATGCATGATTAGAATTGTTATTTCTTCTTGGTATTTTGTTTTATTTATTAATGTATATTCTAATCATCTTTATCACTAATAATTATTTTTATTTGTTATAAGCTTATTATATCTGATGTTAATATTGGTATGCCAGCTTTCCTATGAATTATCATTTTCCTAATTTTATATATACTCATACATATAAATATTTATATTTATAAATCATATTCTTTCTTTTAATTTATTTATTAATATTATTACTTTTTACATTTTAAGACATTGCAGAGCAGTTGCGGGGGGAGGCAGGGAGAGAAAGGAGGAAGGAAATAGGGTGTGAGGAGGAGGAAGGAGGGAGGACAGAGCCAAGACCCATGGCTTTCCCCTCATTCTGGTAGGGGAGACCAGAGGGCCTCCATCAGCAGCGTGGTCATTGCTGGACTGGATGCAGATGTCAAGGGGGTGTGGCTGAAGCCCTCAGCCCCTCACCACCCCAGCTTGGGAGCCCAGGGTATTTCTAGTGGCAGCTAGGTATTCATTGTTGGGCTGGTTGCAGATGTCGGGGGGGCATGGCTAAGGCTCTTAGCCCCCCCACCTTCCCAACTCAGGAGCCTAGAGAACTTCCAGCAGCAGCCTGGTGGTCGTGGGTGGGCTAGGTGCAGCTGTCAGAGGGGCTTGGCTAAGGTCCACAGCCCTCCTTTCTCCTCAGCTTGGGAACCAGGGGGCTTCCAGTCCTTCTAGGTTTTACAGGTGTTCTTTGGGGGTGTTGAACCTTTACCAGTTAATATCAAACTTTGTCTCTGATCTGTGGGTATTTTGCTTTTTCTTTCTGTTCTGTGTTGGATTCTTTGCTGTTCCCACCACTTAAACTCTGCACTGGAACTAATTTGTGTCCTTTGTTTACTTCTAAAATGGGGAAACTTCGCAAAGGAACCAGCACTTGAGCCCTGTGGTTGAGCTGAATTGCTGCTTTGCTGCGAATTCTCTAGGGAAGGCTTTTTGTGCAGCTCAGGTTTTAATTGTTGACCTCATAAGCACTTCTGGGTCTCATGAGGTCTGGTACACCTGGATTATGTGGAAACTCTGGTCTGGGCATGAGTTTAGCAAGCTGCACCCCCTGCAGTTCTATATTACTGACCATCTACACTGAATGGTCCTGCACTGATTGGAGGGCAGATCAGCTGTCCATGCTATGCCCCGGTGTTCCCCCGGTGGCCTGTCTTCCTATCACCTGCACTCCAAACACTTCCCATAGGACAGGCCATGCACCAGTCCATTAAGATGACTCACCAGACTCTTAGTGGCTCCTTTTCTCAGTAGTCTGTGGCTCCTCCCTCCTATGTGGGTCCACGGGAACCCTGTTGGTGGTCTTGCTGGCCTGGGGGCCACCAAGGCCCTCTTCTCCCCTGCCACCCCAAAGCAACTTCATACAAAGGGCACAGCTGTGGCTTTTGCCGGCTCTTGCTTCATGTGCTCACCAGCTCCAGCCTTAAAGCAGTCATGGCTCCAAATGGTGGGAGTGGTCCTTTCTTTCTCTCATCGTGGCTTCTCCTGCCTTCATGCACACCGTAGGTCTCTCTTCTTATTTCCCTGAGCTCTAATGGTCCCAGTTGGGCTGTCATTGCTTTTTAATAGCTGTAAATTGGTAGACTTGTGGGAGAGGGTGACACTGGGGACCATCTATTCCACCATCTTGGCTGGAAGCCCCATGATATTCTTTTTTTTTTTTTTTTTAATTTTATTTTGTCGATATACATTGTGGCTGATTATTGCTCCCCATCACCAAAACCTCCCTCCCTTCTCCCTCCCCCCCTCCCCCCAACAATGTCCTTTCTGTTTGCTTGTTGTATCAACTTCAAGTAATTGTGGTTGTTATATCTTCTTCCCCCCCCCCCCGGTTTTGTGTGTGTGTGTGTGTGTGTGTGTGTGTGAATTTATATATTAATTTTTAGCTCCCACCAATAAGTGAGAACATGTGGTATTTCTCTTTCTGTGCCTGACTTGTTTCACTTAATATAATTCTCTCGAGGTCCATCCATGTTGTTGCAAATGGCAGTATTTCATTCCTTTTTATAGCTGAGTAGTATTCCATTGTGTAGATGTACCACATTTTCCGTTTCCACTCATGTGATGATGGACATTTGGGCTGGTTCCAACTCTTGGCTATTGTAAAGAGTGCTGCGATGAACATTGGGGAACAGGTATACCTTCGACTTGATGATTTCCATTCCTCTGGGTATATTCCCAGCAGTGGGATAGCTGGGTCATATGGTAGATCTACCTGCAATTGTTTGAGGAACCTCCATACCATTTTCCATAGAGGCTGCACCATTTTGCAGTCCCACCAACAATATATGAGAGTTCCTTTTTCTCCGCAACCTCGCCAGCATTTATCGTTCAGAGTCTTTTGGATTTTAGCCATCCTAACTGGGGTGAGATGGTATCTCAGTGTAGTTTTGATTTGCATTTCCCGGATGCTGAGTGATGTTGAGCATTTTTTCATATGTCTGTTGGCCATTTGTATATCTTCCTTAGAGAAATGCCTACTTAGCTCTTTTGCCCATTTTTTAATTGGGTTGCTTGTTTTTTTCTTGTAAAGTTGTTTGAGTTCCTTATATATTCTGGATATTAATCCTTTGTCAGATGTATATTTTGCAAATATTTTCTCCCACTCTGTTGGTTGTCTTTTAACTCTGTTAATTGTTTCTTTTGCTGTGCAGAAGCTTTTTAGTTTGATACAATCCCATTTGTTTATTTTTCCTTTGGTTGCCCGTGCTTTGGGGGTCGTATTCATGAAGTCTGTGTCCAGTCCTATTTCCTGAAGTGTTTCTCCTATGTTTTCTTTAAGAAGTTTTATTGTTTCAGGGTGTATATTTAAATCCTTAATCCATTTTGAGTTGATTTTAGTATACAGTGAGAGGTATGGATCTAGTTTCATTCTCCTGCATATGGAATGATATTCTTTTTTTATGAATCTTTTCCTACAGTTATATTTACACGTGTCATTCATATTTAGCATAGGGACAGATATTTTCTCCAATAGAAAATCCTTGGGTTGTTAATTGAAAAGTTTTGTCTATTTACATTTATTTTGATTACTGATATAGGTGGATTTACTTTTTCTATGCTGTGCTATGTTCTATATTTTACTATGTTTTTCATTCCTACTCTATTACCTTTCCTAGTTTCTTCTTGATTAAAATTTATGCATTTTCTTTTCTTGTATTATTTTTGGAAACCATATTTTTTATATTTGCTCCTGGATAACCTAATTCTTTAACAAGAACACTTGCCTCAATAATTTATGATACTATTCTGCTTACCCTTTTCCCAAATATAAACTATCTTAGAACACTTTAATTCCAGTCACTCCTCTCATCTTATAAGTTACTATTGTCTAGTGCGGGAGTTAGCAAACTATCTGTAAGGACCAAAGAGTAAATATTTTTGGCTTTATGTTGCAACTGCTCAACTCTACAGCTATGAAAGCTTCCATGGGCACCATGTAAACACACAGGTATGACTGTGCTCTAGTAAAATCTTATTCACAAAAATAGGCAGCAGTCTGGATTTGGCTTCCAGGTTGTAGGGTGCCAGCCCTGGCCTAGTGTACTATTTAAATATGCTTTTAAATGTCCTCGAAATAAATATAACACAACCATTGATTCTTCTAACCAATACTTATTCAGATTTACCTGCTTAAATCTGAATTTAAGGGGGGGAGGCAGAGGTTGGCGTTGTTTCTTTCTTCTGGATTCACTTTATTTATTCATAAAGTATAACTTATACCAGTTCTCTTATAACAAAAAGGTGAACTCATAGAAGCAGAGAGTAGAATGAAGGTTGACAGGAGTAGGAGGTGAAGAGCAGGATAGGGAAATATTGGTCAAAGGGTACAAAGTCTCTGGTAGATAAGATGAATAAGTTCTGGAGATCTATTGTACAGCATGGTGGCTATAGTCAATAACAGTGTACTATGTACCCAAAAACTGCTAAGAGAGTAGATCTTAAATGCTCTCACCACCAAAAAGATGATAAGTATGTGAGGCCAGGAATGTGTTAATTAGCTTGATTTCATCATTTTACAATGAATACATCTATCAAAGCATCATGTTGACACTGTAAATACACATGAGTTTTATTCATCAATTATACCTCAATCGAGCTGAGTGGGAAGAGTTTGTAATCTGTCACTGTTTCTGCCTCCCTGCTGTGCAGTGGTATATGGATCATGGTTTGACCATGTTCGTGGCTGGATACCAATGAGAGAGAAGGGAAACTTCCTGATGCTAAGTTATGAAGCAATGAGCAAGGTAACAATTGTTCTTACAGTCGGTGCACACAGCCTCTCACCACCATGTTCATCTCCTCTAACTTCCTCCGTTCCTCTGTGTCTCTTCCACCTTCTCAGCCAAAGGTTAGCCCCGTGGAGAGTCATTAAGAGTGAGGTTAGCTCCTTGGTCTTTATCGCTCTACTTCTGATTGACCCTTCCCAAGTTTCATGCTCTTTCTTCACATTTTTCTTTATTCCATCTTCCAACATCTAAAAGGTTTTTTCCATGCATTGAGGAGGAATACAATGGCTTATGCCCACACTGGTGGTTGTAAAAATCCCTGTGTACATGTGACGCTGCTGATAACCTAGCGATGGGAGGGAACTGGGGAAGAAAATGGAGCTGGGTAGAGACAGCTCAGTTCCGGAGACATGTCCGACTGACTGACATCTCAGCTTGAGTGACAGGAGAGAAGTGAAGGCGTGAAATCAATCTGTGCAAATATTCTCAGAGGCCAAGTAATGAAGTGGCCGGTGTTGGACAGAAAAAGCTGTTAAATGAGGCTCAAACCCAGTCTGGGTGATCAGACCATTGAAGAGGGAACTTGACCTATTAGTGGCATCTTAGAGAAAAGAAAAAGTAGCATAAACACAGGCTTTTGCTTCTGCCTGAAAAACATCACTTCCTATCACCTTCCCCTGCCTACTTCCATCCAATCATCTATGACCTCAGCATAAATTCTATTTCTTACCAGGAGGCCCTTTGTGACTAGTTTAGTTACCTCAGGTACATGCTCCCGTAGCTTCCTGTAATTTTCCTTTTGTATCACACAATGAACTTTTATTTTAGTTATTTCCCCAGTTGTATGTCTTGTTAGTAACTGGGACTCATGAAATTAAAAAGCATTTTAAAGTGTTATATTTCTAAGACAAAGGTCTATGATGAAGCAAAATCTTTCTGGTTATAAAAATACATTTTCAGATTATAATCTCCCAGGATTAAGCACCAAGTACTAATTACTGACAATATATAAGATATTGTAATACCGTATGTGTTATTAAAATGTTAGTTATGGGAAACTATCATTCGATAGCACAGACAGGATTTGAATCAACCCTTAAAGTTTTGTCGAGTTCTCCTTGAACCTCTCCTTGCTTAATCCTGATCATTGTCTAGAAGCTTTTCTAAAAGTTTCTTTAGAAACCCCAGGCCCTGCCTTTCACTGTTAGGATATGCTAAAAAGCCACAGTGGGAACTCCATGTTTAGCCATGAATCTTTTCCATCCTTTGTGCTCTCTCTCCTCGACCTCTTTTCTTTCTTCTCCTGGCTGCCTTCTGCTCGGTCACTTCTGGCTCCTGTGTGTTCTCTTCTCCCCTCTCCTCCTCCTCATTCTGCAGTTCCATCCTTCTCGTCTCCTTTTCTCTGTTGTCTCTCTCATATCCTCTCTCTTGTTTTTCCTTCTTTTAGGACACAAGAAGCACTGTAGAGAAGATCTGTCAATTCCTGGGCAAGAAGTTAGAACCAGAAGAGCTGGACTTAGTCCTCAAGAATAGCACCTTCCAGGCCATGAAAGACAACAATATGTCCAATCTTTCTCTCCTGCGTGACTCTGTTTTCGTCAGCATTCCATCACTCATGAGGAAAGGTAAAAGGAAATGCTCTTGTTTCCAAATCTACCAGAACACGTGGAGGCCATTCTTGTGCTTACCATAGGGTGCTAACAATTGAGATGAAGTTGTGTTTGAATTTATCAACTTTAATTGCTCACCACTCAGAGAACTTCTCACATGCCATTGCTAGGGAGTCTCTTTGCATGGTACTGACGTGGGCTGCAGGCATTTGGAGGAAGTTGATTAGGCCAGGAACGGTCACCTGACTTTTGTGAGGTCGTTCAGACTGTCTCTCAGAATTTGTCATGGGGGGCAGGGATAGACAGGTATCCATCTACAAACAGCAACCAGGTTAAGCAGCTACTCCTGCCAGACTTGCAAGCTGTGATTGACTTGAGAAAGGAGGACAGAATTTAGGAGGGTCATTTCAGGGCCAACCCCACTGGTGAGTTGGCATAGGGAACTATCCTGAAGAAAGAAATGTGTAAAGGGATGGCTGAACTAGAAAACAGAGAGAAGGACTTTGCTGTCAGACATTGTAAGGTCCCCTGTGTTGAAAAGATTAATCGTGTTTATACTTTTGGGCTCAAGACCAATGAAAATGTCTAATGCATGGAGTTAAAGAACGCATTTTTCCAAAATTCTGTTGTTCAAATGTATCTGGGATGGTGACCCATGGAAGAAAAAAATTAAATGCTTCAAAAGACCTCTAGCAGCTCAGAGCCTCTGCTGCCCCAGTGGGCCAGGAGGACAGAGAACTGAGACTAAGATTATACTCGAGCCTTAAAAATCTAACGAAATTTGCCTTGCTAGGTTTTGGATTGCTTGGGACTCATGACTCCCTTCTTCTTTCCCATTTCTTTCTCTCCTTAATTTATTTAATTTTTCATAGTACATGTTTACAGGATACAGTTTGCTGTTTCAACACATGCATATGTTGTATGATGGTCCAGTCAGAATAGTTACCATATCTGTCACCTAAACATTTATCATTTCTTTGTGGTTTCCCCTTTCAAGATCCACTTCTTTGACTATCTTGACATATACATTACAATCTTGTGAGCTATTGTCACCCTGGAGCACCAGGACTTATCCTTTCTATCTGACTGTAACTTAGTCACTTCCTACCAGTCCACCAGTCTGTCCCTGATGCACCTCCCCCTCTCCTTCCCTGCCTCTAGGAACCATTATTCTCCTATTTCTTTTTTACTATTATTGTTTCTTTTATTTTTTTCTTAATTGACCCATGAAAATTGCATATATTTATGGAGTACAATATGATATTTGGGTACATTCATACTCTGTGCAATGATCTTATCAGGGTGCTTAGCCTATCTATCACCTCAGACATTTGTCGCCTCTTTGTGTTGGGAACATTCAACTCCTTTCTGATTTCTATCTTTTAGAACTGGAATATCTGTCCTACTCCTGCCCCGCCATTGTATTTTGGAAATAGACAACTTATCTGGTTTCATAGGTTTGCAGCTGGAGAAGAATTTTGCCTCAGGATGAAACATACATCGAGTCTCACCTATGCCTGACTTAGGTGATATTTAGATGAGATTTTGGACCTAGAGTTGGTGCTGGAATAGGTTAAGACCTTTGGGCCGTCAGGATGGGGTGCATGTATTTTGCATGTGAAAAGACTATGGATTTGGGGTGCAGAAGGTGAAGCATTGTGGGCTAAATTTTGTCCCCACCAAAATTCATATATTAAAGTTCTAGCCTACAGTACCTCAGAATGTAATCATACTTGAAAATATGGTTTTCAAATAAAGGTAGTTAAGTCCAAATGAGGTTTATAAGGTGGACCCTAATTCAATATGACTGGTGGCCTTATAAGAAGAGTAAATTTGGGCACAGACATGTGCACACGCAGAGGGAAGACCGTGTAAAGGTGACCATCTACACACTGTGGAGAGAAGGCTCCAGACGAAACCAACGCTGCCAACACCTTGATCTCAGGCTTCTAGCCTCCAGACTGTGAGAAAATAAATTTGTGCTGTTATATTCTTTTTAAAGACCCCCAAGAAATACTGACCTTTGACACTTTACTAAATAAGAAGTAAAAAAAAAAAAAAAACACCTCGTGTGAGAAATTGTCCATTCTTGGGTTTCCTTTTATGCATCAGGGTTTGGCAGAGATAAAAATGTTATATTTACGTGTAAGGCTTGTGTGAAATGGCTAAAAGAACAAAGTAAGTTTGCTTAAAAGAGAAGGGAAATGGAAACTAACAACCCTGATGTTTGGCAGAAACAAGACAGAGTGGATGCAATAGAATTTGGTGCATAATCCATGAGAACACCCATGATTTCCTCTTGTCTAGAATGACTCCTCCAGAAGGCGACCTCATTGGATTTTCAGCCTCATCCAGTTACTCACGGGATTTATTATATGGTACAGACAGCCAAGAGGAAGAGATAGAATAATGAAATGATAGTTAATAATTACAGTGTGATAGTTAATAATGATAGTTAATAATTACGGAATTACATCTGACTTCACATGTAGTTTGTAATTAAATTATCACAACAATCTCACGGGGCATTATTTTCCACAGAAAAGTGTGATACCAGACAAAATTAAGAAGCCACAAATCCCTTTGAAGACCAGGTCTCTGATGCTAGAGGCTAAACTTATAGGCAGTTTGCTTCCCTATTTCAATGTGCTAGAACAGAGTAGACTGAGTGGATAGACGGGTTGCAATTTTTAAAATAGAAAAGAAAAATATGAAAAGGGACAATATCCTCTCTATTCCCAGGCTAGATCTGTGCCCTTTCTTTCATCTGGAAGGTACATACAGGTTCAAGAATAACTTTAAAATTAATTATATCAATTATAATTAGATTATTGATTATATAAATCATGAAGTACTGAAATGCTGTATTAAATGCTGACTGGTCTTAGCTGCAAAAGTGAGTCTTGAAACAGGGAACACGGCGCCAGGGCTGCTGTGGATGCAGCCAGGATCCCGGAGGCTGGGGCCGCACTGAAGGCGGCCAGCTGCCCTATTCAAGATTCGAGGTTTCAGGCCGGCATTAAAGAAGACTCCTGGGAGCGCCCGAGCGGCGCCGCGACTGAACAGCCCGAGGCGGCAGCGCCGAGAACACGGAAGGCAACAAACCAGAGACAGAGCGAGCGCCCGACTTGGCACAGCACTGTGAGTGATCCCTGGCACAGCTGTGTTCGGGGGGTGGTTGCCCACGCGGCTCCCCGACTGCACCACCAGGCCACTCACTGCCCCGGTGCTGCCTCCATTTTCCCAGGTGCGGGCAGCTCCGCCCTGCTCGGCCATCACTGAGCCCATTTGCTTGGCCTGGCGCAGGGCTTTCCGGACCCTGCGGGCCGGCTTCCTCTCCCACTCCCTCCACGGTTCTCTGGCAGGGCTGGGGGTGTGGGGCGTCCCGACCAGTTTTGGGAGGGCTAGGAAGTACGGGCGGGCCGACTGTCACTCCACCACACCCTGGACTCCGGCCCCGGTAAACTTCCTGTTACTGGGAGGCAGATACCATCTCTGCGACCACCAGTTTGGAAAAAAGCCTAACGAATTTCTGGTTGGGAATAGTGTGGTAGGAGAGTTCCCAGGTCCGGTTGAACCTGCCGGAGAGCAGGCTGCAGGCGGGCACTAGACTCGGTTTATACCGGGGGGATACAAAGGTGAACAAGACCCGAGAAAGATCTACACAGTGCTACAAAGGCACCCAGAGAGACCGGTCGTCTGTGCCTAGCAGAAACCTGGTAGACTTCCTGGGCGAGGCGGTGCTGAGCAGGGTCTTGAAGTCCCAGCTGATAGACGAGGGGTGCAGAAGACACGCCCCAACCCAGCACACTGTGCACAGAGGGGGGAGACGTGCGGCCAGGGAGGCGGAGACTCGACAGAAACCACACACCCGGTGGGGTCGCCACTGCACGATCTAACAGCCTGGGCCAGAGCACACGGAACGGGGAGAAGTCCTGTACAGAAAGTGAAAGCTCAACAGAGATCACACACCCTGTGGTACGTGATCCACCAGCCCAGCAGAGTACAAGCTGACCAGAAAGGTGGATCCCCGGAGAAGCCCAAGACCCGAGGCAACCACACACACAAGACACTAGAGGCCAACTGAGCAGTCACGGCGGGAGCCATACCAAATTGGCAACAACAGCAACATCCTAGTTAGTCATTAGTCTTAAACCGGTGGACTGTGAAACCCCCTGCCACAATGAATAAACACCAAAAAAAAGACACCAGAAATACAAAAAATCAAGAAAGTACACCACCAAAAGTTAATAAATCTCATACTCTAGATCCTATAGAACAAGAAGCCCTTGAAATAACTGACAAGGAATTTCGAGTGATAATTCTAAAGAAACTGAATGAGATACAAGAAAACTCAGCTAGACATCATGATGAAATGAGGAAAAGTATACAGGATCTGAAAGAGGAAATATACAAGGAAATCAATGTCCTGAAAAAAAATGTAGCAGAACTTGCTGAACTGAAGAAGTTATTCAGCGAAATAAAAAACACAACGGAGAGTTTAACCAGCAGGCTTGTCGAAGTTGAAGAGAGAACCTCTGAACTTGAAGATGGGCTGTTTGAAATAACACAAGCAGACAAAAAGAAAGAAAAAAGAATCAAGAACATGGAAGAAAATCTGAGAGAGATATCAGACAACCTCAAGCGCTCAAATATCCGAGTCATGGGTATTCCAGAAGGGGAGGAAAATGGAGATTCCATTGAAAACATATTCAACAAAATAGTGGCAGAAAACTTCCCAGGTATAGGAAAAATCACAGATCTTCAGATCCAGGAAGCTCAACGATCTCCAAACGTATTCAACCCAAAAAGGCCTTCTCCAAGACATGTCATAGTCAAATTGGCAAAACTCAGAGACAAAGAGAGAATCTTAAAAGCTGCAAGAGAGAAGCGTCAAATCACCTATAAGGGAGCCCCAATCAGGTTAACATCAGACTTTTCATCACAAACCCTAAAAGCTAGAAAGGAATGGGATGATATTTTCAAAATACTAAAAGACAAAGATTGCCAACCAAGAATACTCTACCCTGCAAGGCTATCCTTCCGAAATGAGGGGCAAATAGTATATTTCTCAGACAAACAAAAACTGCGGGAGTTCACTACCACAAGACCACCCTTACAAGAAATCCTCAAGGGAGTACTGGGTTTGGTTCCTGAAAAATAACTACCACTGCCATAAAAACCTAAGAAAAATCTAAACCCGCTAGTACAATAAAAATGGCATTCATGAAGAGAAAACAAGCTAACAAAAACACTATCTACAACCTAAGGAACCAACAAACAAAGAAACCAAACAGTAAATCAGAAAGCAAGGAACAAAAGACACCTAAGACAACCAAACAACCAATAAAATGCTAAGAATAAATCAACACCTTTCAATAACAACTCTTAATGTTAAAGGCTTAAATTCCCCAATTAAAAGACACAGACTGGCTGACTGGATCAAAAAGCAGGACCCAACTATATGCTGCCTACAAGAGACCCACCTCACCCATAAAGATTCACACAGACTAAGAGTGAAAGGATGGAAAAAGATTTACCATGCAAACAGAAAAGAAAAACGAGCTGGAGTGGCTATTCTTATATCTGACAAAATAGACTTTAAACTAAAAACCATAAAAAGAGACAATGAGGGACACTACTTAATGATAAAAGGACTGATCCATCAAGAAGACATAACAATCATAAATATGTACGCACCCAATGTTGGAGCAGCCAGATTTATAAAACAAACTCTATTAGACCTAAAGAAGGAAATAGACACTAATACCATAATAGCAGGGGACCTGAACACTCCACTGTCAATATTAGACAGATCATCTAGGCAAAGAATCAGTAGAGAAACACAAGATCTAAACAAGACTCTAGACCAATTGGAATTGGCAGATATCTACAGAACATTCCACCCAACAACCTCAGAATATTCATTCTTCTCATCAGCACATGGATCATTCTCCAAGATAGATCACATATTAGGTCACAAATCAAGTCTCAATAAATTCAAAAAAATTGGAATTATCCCATGTATCTTCTCAGACCACAATGGATTAAAACTAGAAATTAATAACAAGCGAAACTCAGGAAACTATACAAACACATGGAAATTAAACAGCATTCTACTTAATGACATATGGGTCCAAGAAGAAATCAAGCAGGAAATCAAAAAGTTTATTGAAACTAATGAAAACAATGATACATCATACCAAAACCTGTGGGATACTGCAAAAGCAGTATTGAGGGGAAAATTTATTGCATTAAATGCTCACTTCAGAAGAATGGAAAGATGGCAAGTGAACAACCTAACACTTCACCTTAAAGAACTAGAAAAACAAGAACAATCCAATCCTAAAGTTAGCAGACGGAGAGAAATCATTAAGATCAGAGCAGAACTGAATGAAATTGAAAACCAAAAAACAATTCATAAGATCAACGAATCAAAAAGTTGGTTTTTTGAAAAGATAAATAAAATTGACAAACCATTAGCATGGCTAACAAAAAAAAGAAGAGAGAAGACTCAAATAACAAAAATTAGAAATGAAAAAGGCGATATTACAACTGATTCATCTGAAATACAAGGAATCATTCGAGACTACTATAAACAACTATACGCCAACAAATTTGAAAATCTGGAGGAAATGGATAAATTTCTGGACACACACAAGCTCCCAAAACTGAACCGTGAAGACGTAGAAAATTTGAACAGACCAATAACAATAAAGGAGATTGAAGCTGTTATCAGAAGGCTCCCAACAAAGAAAAGCCCAGGACCAGATGGATTCACAGCAGAATTTTACCAAACATTCAAACAGGAATTGACACCGATTCTTTACAAACTATTCCAAAAGATTGAAACGGACGCAAATCTCCCAAACTCATTCTATGAAGCAAACATCATCCTGATACCAAAACCAGGTAAAGATATAACCAAAAAAGAAAACTACAGGCCGATATCCTTGATGAATATAGATGCAAAAATCCTCACTAAAATACTAGCAAACAGAATACAGCAACACATACGAAAAATTATTCATCACGATCAAGTGGGATTCATCCCAGGGATGCAAGGTTGGTTCAACATACGCAAATCAATAAATGTGATACACCATATTAATAAACTCAAACACAAGGACCATATGATCATCTCTATAGATGCTGAAAAAGCATTTGATAAAGTTCAGCACTCATTCATGACAAAGACCCTCTATAAGTTAGGTATAGAGGGAAAGTATCTCAACATAATTAAAGCCATATATGACAAACCCACTGCCAATATCATCCTGAATGGGGAAAAGCTGAAAGCTTTTCCTTTAAGAACAGGCACTAGACAAGGATGCCCACTCTCACCACTCCTATTCAACATAGTGTTGGAAGTACTAGCCAGAGCAATCAGAGAAGAGAAGGAAATAAAGGGCATCCAGATTGGAAAAGATGAAGTCAAACTGTCCCTGTTTGCAGATGACATGATCCTATATATCGAACAGCCTAAAACCTCTACAAAAAAACTCTTGGAATTGATAAATGATTTCAGCACAGTAGCAGGATACAAAATCAACACACAAAAATCAGTAGCATTTCTTTTCTCCAATAGTGAACATGCAGAAGGAGAAATCAAGAAAGCCTGCCCATTTACAATAGCCACCAAAAAAATAAAATACTTAGGAATTGAGTTAACCAAGGAGGTAAAAAATCTCTATAATGAGAACTACAAACCACTGCTGAGAGAAATTAGAGAGGATACAAGAAGATGGAAAGATATTCCATGCTCTTGGATTGGAAGAATCAACATAGTGAAAATGTCCATACTACCCAAAGTGATATACAAATTCAATGCAATCCCCATCAAAATTCCAAAGACATTTTTCCCAGAAATGGAAAAAACTCTCCAGACATTTATATGGAACAATAAAAGACCACGAATAGCCAAAGCAATGCTCAGCAAAAAAAATAAAGCTGGAGGCATAACACTACCTGACTTTAAGCTATACTACAAAGCTATAATAACCAAAACAGTATGGTACTGGCATAAAAACAGACACACTGACCAATGGAATAGAATAGAGAATCCAGAAATCAACCCACACACTTACTGCCATCTGATCTTTGACAAAGGCACCAAGCCTATTCACTGGGGAAGGGACTGCCTCTTCAGCAAGTGGTGCTGGGATAACTGGATATCGATATGCAGGAGAATGAAACTAGATCCATACCTCTCACCGTATACTAAAATCAACTCAAAATGGATTAAGGATTTAAATATACACCCTGAGACAATAAAACTTCTTAAAGAAAACATAGGGGAAACACTTCAGGAAATAGGACTGGGCACAGACTTCATGAATACGACCCCAAAAGCACGGGCAACCAAAGGAAAAATAAACAAATGGGATTATATCAAACTAAAAAGCTTCTGCACAGCAAAAGAAACAATTAAAAGAGTTAAAAGACAACCAACAGAGTGGGAGAAAATATTTGCAAAATATACATCTGACAAAGGATTAATATCCAGAATATATAAGGAACTCAAACAACTTTACAAGAAGAAAACAAGCAACCCAATTAAAAAATGGGCAAAAGAGCTAAGTAGGCATTTCTCTAAGGAAGATATCCAAATGGCCAGCAGACATATGAAAAAATGCTCAACATCACTCAGCATCCGGGAAATGCAAATCAAAACCACATTGAGATACCATCTAACCCCAGTTAGGATGGCTAAAATCCAAAAGACTATGAACGATAAATGCTGGCGAGGCTGCGGAGAAAAAGGAACTCTCATACATTGTTGGTGGGACTGCAAAATGGTGCAGCCTCTATGGAAAATGGTATGGAGGTTCCTTAAACAATTGCAGATAGATCTACCATATGACCCAGCCATCCCACTGTTGGGAATATACCCAGAGGAATGGAAATCATCAAGTCGAAGGTATACCTGTTCCCCAATGTTTATCGCAGCACTCTTTACAATAGCCAAGAGTTGGAACCAGCCCAAATGCCCATCATCAGATGAGTGGATACGGAAAATGTGGTACATCTACACAATGGAATACTACTCAGCTATAAAAACGAATGAAATATTGCCATTTGCAACAACATGGATGGACCTCGAGAGAATTATATTAAGTGAAACAAGTCAGGCACAGAAAGAGAAATACCACATGTTCTCACTTATTGGTGGGAGCTAAAAATTAATATATAAATTCACACACACACATACACACATACACACACAAACCGGGGGGGGGGGGGGGGAAGAAGATATAACAACCACAATTATTTGAAGTTGATACAACAAACAAACAGAAAGGACATGGTTGGGGGGAGGGGGGGAGGGAGAAGGGAGGGAGGTTTTGGTGATGGGGAGCATTAATCAGCTACAATGTATATCGACAAAATAAAATTAAAAAAAAATAAATAAATAAATTTAAAAAATAAATAAAAAATAAAAATAAAAAAAAAAAAAAAAAAAAAAAAAAAAAAAAAAAATAAATGCTGACTGGTCTTAGCCAAGGGCTGTTCTGACCTACTACTTTCATGGTCTTTGAGGCCCTTTTCTGCCAAGGAGACACACAAAATGCCTTTTATTGCCCTTCCGAGACTGCACATACCAGCTGTGCTTAGGGAAGCCTGTCTGTTGAGATCATCCACCCAGCGATGTATCTGGTCTTGAGAAAAAAAATGTAATAGCTTTTTTCTAACCGATTGTGGTCATTATTATCCTTGACCATTTTTATTCTAGAGAAGAGTGCCTGGCACAGAAAAGGCATTCTATGACTTTTTTTAAATGAACAGAAAGAAAAATTAATAAAAATATAACATATTAATTTGGCTTGAAGTATACTAACAAGTGATGCCGACGCTTCCCCCATCCGATTACAACATACCAAAATGTATTGTGGATCAGAATATCAGAAGCATTGACGATGTCTGCGCTAGGACGGTGACCTTAATGAACATTACTCAAAACTTGGTGCCACTGGCACATTTGTTTTTTTTTTTTTTTTTCTTTTTTTTTTTTTAAAGATGACCGGTAAGGGGATCTTAACCCTTGACTTGGTGTTGTCAGCACCACGCTCAGCCAGTGAGCAACCGGCCATCCCTATATGGGATCCGAACCCACGGCCTTGGTGTCATCAGCACCGCACTCTCCCGAGTGAGCCACGGGCCGGCCCGACTGGCACATTTGGGCTTCAGTATCTGGAAGTAACAAGGAACTTAGAATAAGGAAGTCTTTGTTCACTCTCAGCCATCATTAACATATTAGTGTTTGACAGGATTTTTTTTAAAGGTGTCTTCATAAACAAGATGTTATGGACTGAATTGTGTCCCCCTAGAATTCATATGTTGAAGTCCTAGCCCCCATTCAAATACCTCAGAATGTGACTGTATTTGGGGACAGGGTCTTTACAGAGGTAAAGTTATGTTAAAATGAGGTCATTAAGGCTGGCCACAATCCAATATGACTGGTGTCCTTGTAAGAAGAGGAAATTTGAAGACACACAGAAGGAAGACAATGTGAAGACACAGGAAGAAGACCTAGAACAGATCCTTCCCTGGCAACCTTCAGAAGAAAACAAGCCTGCTGACACCTTGATCTCAGACTTCCAGCCTCCAGAACTGGGAGAAAATTAATTTCTGTTGTTTAAGCCACCCAGCCTATGGTACCTTGTTATGGCAGCCCTAGCAAACTGATACGCAAGAGTCTGGGGAGATTTCTAAAAGACAAGGAACAGGGCCGGCCCGTGGCTCACTCGGGAGAGCGTGGTGCTGACAACACCAAGTCAAGGGCTAAGATCCCCTCACCAGTCATCTTTTAAAAAACACAGAAAAAGACAAGGAACAAGGAGAAACATAAACAGAAATTTACACCTGAAAGATCTGTAGAATTTTGAATAGGTAGGAATTAGAACTCTAGACATCTGCATAAAATATTGGATTCTGTCATCTGGACTGATGTTTCATAGTGGACAGCCATGCTGGATGTGTAGAGATTCTGGCACCTCACAAGCTCTGTCTTGCTTACCAAAAGGCAAGTACGTGAGCAGAAGAAATCAGTAATAAAAGTTGTTCTAGTCACGAAGATAATGATGAACATGGGAGTAACAGCGGATGTTTACAGGGCACCAATTACATATTAGACATTCTCATATATTATGTATATTTATATAAGTTAAGAGCATATAATTTACATTTATATAATATATTATTAATTTATATATAATTATATATTATTCTATATATCTATCTATTTAATTAATATATTTATATAGCATGTAAATATTGATTTCTGTGATATGTAAAACATAATATGTTTATGTAATTAAGAGTATAAATTCTGGTGTCAAAATCTTTGCCTTCAAATTTCTCTCCTCACTTTCTAACTGTGTAATCCATCCAGACCTTTTTCTTTCCCCCTCATCAGTAAAATGGAGATAATATTAGTGCATTTCTCATTCTTTTATTTGTTCCTTCAGTGACTATTTACTGAGTAGATACTATATGTCCGTCACTCTGAAACACTGTCTTTGGCATTCTAAAACTTGTAAATGTATAAAGGATACACGCCATATATATACACAGAAAAGGAAATATATAGGGCATGTCATACACGATAGGTGTTATAAGTAAAACACAGTGAGAATGGGGGTTTGCAGTTCTACATTGGTTGATGAGAGAGAGCCTCACTGAGAAGTTTTCATAGGAGTAAAGATCTGGAAGAGGCAAACAGGCAAGACATGGATATATCTGAGAGAAAGACATTGCAGGGAGAAGAAACATGAAATGCAGATAGTCTGAGTAGTGGGGATGCTTGGCATGTCTGAGGCTGAGTCAGAAGACCCAGTGTGATGGGGTGGAGTGAGCAAACGGGTCATCATAGGAGTGAGAGAAACGACAGGGCCTGAATTCCTGGAGCCAGGAGACCATATAAGCACTTTCACTAAGTGAAACCCAAAGTTCTTGGAGAACTTGAGCAAAGAAGTGGCCTGATCTGGCTTAGCTGCTCAAGGGATCGAGATGGCAGCCACACTGAGAGTAACTTATAAACAAGAGCAATAAAAAGCAGCGAGACCAGCTTCAAGTCTATTATAGTAATCTAGGTGAGAAATGATGTCGGCTTGGGCCAAGGTGGTAGAGACACAGGTGGTGAGAAATGGCTACATCCTGGGTGTATCAGGAGAGAGAGCCAGCATCATTGTTGATGAATTGCACATGGGATGTGTTGGGAAAGGGAAGGATGGAAGTTGTATCCAAGCAGGGAAGAGTGTAAATGGGTATGACTGCCAGGCCGTGTAAGAGCCCACCCATGAATCATTGGTCATTTTGCAATACTAGCCACAATGTCTATATCAAGGCAGATGGTAGAAATAGACCAAGGAAGAGATTGTTAAGGTCTTAAGATCTGTGTCTAGGTCTGATCTGAGTCTCTATTTCATGTTTTCCAGGCATCTGTGGGGACTGGAAAAATGTCTTGACAGTGGCCCAAGCTGAAGCCTTTGATAAAATATTCCAGGAGAAGATGGCAGATCTTCCTCAAGAGCTGTTCCCATGGGAATAATGTTCAAAAAATTCTGAATCTTATATGGATACTGATTTGTTCTCCTGACCTGGCACATGTGCATGACGGAAGATCATTGCATATAACCCATTATTGCATTTTGGAGCCTTGAACAATCAACTCTTTGCATCTTTGACTACTTGCTTATTAAAAATTAACAGGGTATTCATCACCTCAAATCTTTGTCATTTCTTTGTCCTAGTTTTATTCTTTGTCCTAGTTTTATTCTCTGTGGTGTTTGACTAGACAATAAACATTATTTATGGAGGCTTTTAAAACTTGTATAAATGGCATATAGTGCAATGCACTCATCGACATACATTTCTACTCAGCATTTTGTATCTGGGTATCACCCATGCTGATGAACATAGACTAGTTTAGTATTTAGTATTGAGACTTATGACATAATTTAGTGACCCGTTCTCCTGTGAATGACTTTGGGTTTCTTCCCATCCAATTTCCCCCTATTTAAAGCACTACTTTGGTGGACAGGATGTAAACAAAGAGGAGTTTTTCCAGGATGTCCATCTAGAAGTGAACTTGATAGTTCACTCATCTTGATCTTGATTAGGAGTTACCAAATTTTTCTTGAATAGTTTCATACCAATTTATACTCCCATCCACAAGGCAAAATAATTTCACTTGCTCTAACTCCTTCCAAATATTAGTATTTTCAGGCATTTGATTATATTTTGCGATTTTATGAGCATAAAATATCTCATTTTTGTCCGAATTTGCATTTCCCAGATAACTAGTGGCCTCAACAACTTTTTAAATGTTTATGAAATATTTGGTATTCTTCTTCTACCAACTGTACATTTATATATGTGCCCATTTTTCTGCTGTGCCATTTAATTTTGGTACATTTTTAATTTTTACTTATTTATTTTAATTGACATGTAACTGTACATAATTATGAGGTACAAACTAAAATTTTAATACATATATGTTGTATAATGATCAGGTCAGGGTAGCTAACATATCCATCACCTCACACATTTATCATTTCTTTGCGGCAAAAACATTCAAAAGCCTCTTATCTAGCTATTATGTAATATGCAAAACGAGTTAATATTTTTAGTACATTTTTAATAATTACTGGTTATTAATCCTTATCAGTTTTATGCGTTGAAAATGCATTTTCTTTGTTGCTTCTCTTTTCATTCACTTATATTTTCTATTAGAAGTACAGTAAAAAGGTTTGTGTCACTGGCATCCAATATTTTTTATTATGTGATCAGGAAGAATTTCTCAATACCCATGTTTCAAAGGTATTGCTGTAGATGGATTCCCTCCCCCAACCTCACTGAGGCTTAATCCACACTGTAACTGCTAAGAGTGGGAAGTCCTATTACAGTAATTGAAAGGTGGGGCCTATGAAGAGGCGATTAGATTGTAGGACCGTGCCATAGTGAATAGATTAATAATGGTGATCAGGGGCATGGTTCTGAGGGCTTTTAAAGGAGAGTGCATGAGGAACCATCTCTCTCTCTGCTGAAATAGAGCTCCCTACACCCTCATAACGTACGCTGTCTGCTTCTGTAGAATTGCTTGCTTAATCTAAGTAACTCCATTTTGCCCTCTGTCTGACCTGCAGACTATCCCCCCCTTCTGCATGAGAAACCGTTGACCTTTTCATTGAAACAAAAAACAATTGCATAGAAACAGGAGCCATACACAGTGAACTATTACATGGGAACAGGAACCATACACAAGGAAAACTTGTATGCGTGGTTGCTCAAATGGCTCCTTCTTGGCCTCTGTGACCTAGCTCCCTAGCTTGCTCTGTGCACCTGGACAAACCCGTGTGCCGACGGGATGTAGTTTTTGTCTTTAAAAACCCCACAAGACCAAAGCCCAAGGCCGCTCTTCCTTGGTCGCCCCTTCGGAGATGGACGCTGGCCAGCTGGAGGGAATAAACTGCCCTTTTCTGCACGAGTGGCCTGTAAGTGCATTTCTTGCGGGAGGCGCCTCACAACACTGCTCCGCCGTTTTCTGCCATATGCGACCCCTGCATGGCTGTAAAGCCACCACCAAAGAAAACTCTCACTAGATGTATTCCCTGACTTTGGACTTCCTGGCCTCTGAAACTTACGCAGTAAATTTCACTTACTTACAAATGACCCAGTCCCAGGTATTTTGTCATAAGCAACAGAAACGGACTAATAGAGATATTCTCCTACATTTTTTCCCATAAGTATTTAATTTTTACTTCGTGTGTGTATATCTTTAACTCACAGATTTTTCTTTCATTCTGATGTGTCATGTAGGGGTTTAACATCTTCTCATACGGATACATGAGTGAAAGCAAGTGCACTGGAGAGTTGGAGGATTGGAGGAAGGACCTTGTTTGCCATGCTAGTGAGAAGGAGCTGAGGAATTTTGTCAAAATACCACATTATACCCCATAAACTTATACAGTTATGATTTATCAATTAAACATAATATTAATATTATAAAATTTTTTAAGAATTGTAAGTAATAGAACCCTCAGCACATCTGAGTTTTGTCTCACAGTATAGGGACTATTTTTTTCTTTTTTTTATTGAAAAATAATTGATTATACATATTTGTGGGTTACAGAGTTGAAGATCAATACCTGTGTACATTGTGTGATGATCAAATCAGCATAATTAGCATATTCATCATTACAAAAAGTAATCATTCCTTGTGTCCATCTACCAATTTCTCACTGACCCCTGTCCCCCTCCCCTTTTCCCACCTCTGGTAACCACAGTTCTGTTCTCCTACTGAAAGTTCAGTGTACTGTTGTGATTGTGAGTTCTTTCTTCCTTTCTTTGGTTCTTTTTTAGCTCCCACTTATGACTGAGGACACGTGGTATTTCTCTTCCTGTCCCTGGCTTATTTCACTTAACATGATTTTCCCCAAGCTCATCCATGCTGCTGCAAATGGCAGAATTTCATTCTTTTTTATGGCTGAGGAGTATTCCATCCTGTATATCCGCCACATTTTCTTTGTTCAGTCATCTGTTACAGGCATTTAGGTTGGTTCCATATCTTGGCTATTGTAAATAGAGCTGCAGTAAACATGGGAGTGCAGGTGTCCCTTCAACATGATGATTTCCATTCCTTTGGATATATACCCAGCAGTGGGATTGCTTGGATCACATGGCAGTTCTATCTGTAGTTGTCTGAGAAACCTCCATGCTGTTTTCCATCATGACTGTACTAATGTACAGTCCTGCGAACAGTGTAGAAGGGTTCTCCTTTCTCCACATCCTACCAGTATTTGTTATTCTCTGTCTTTTTTATAATAACCAGTCTAATTGGGGTGCAATGGTATCTCAATGTGGTTTTGATTTGCATTTCTCTGATGATAGTGAGGTTGAGCATTTTTTCATGTACGTGTTGGCCATTTGTATGTCTTCCTTTGAGAACTGTCTATTCAGTTCCTTTATCCATTTTATTTGGTTTTTTACTATTAAATTTTTTTATTTCCTTGTATATTCTGGATATTAATTCCCTGTCAGATGTATAGTTTGCAAATATTATCTCACATCCCGTAGGTTGTCTTTCTGCTCTGTTGATTCTTCCCTTTGCTCTTCAGCAGTTTTTAATTTGATATAATACCATTTGCTTATTCGTCTTTTGTTGCCCATGCTTTTCACGTCTTATTCACAAGGTCTTTGCCCACTCCTACATCCTGAAGTGTTTCTCGTGTGTTTTCTTCTAGGAGTTTTATAGTTTGGGGCCTTATATTTAAGTCTTTAATCCATTTTGAGTTGATTTTGGTATATGGCGAGATGTGTAGGTCTAGTTTTATTCCTCTACATATGGATGTCCAGTTTTCTCAGTACCATTTATTGAAGAGGCAGTCTTTTCCCCAATGTATGTTCTTGGTGCCTTTGTTGAAGATCAGTTGGCTGTAAGTATGTAGATTGATTTCTGGGTTCTCCATTCTTTTCCATTGGTCTGTTTTCTTGTTTCTTTGTTTGTTTGTTTGTTTAAAGATGACCGGTAAGGGGTTCTTAACCCTTGACTTGGTGTTGTTAGCACCACGCTCACCCAGTGAGCGAACCAGCCATCCCTATATAGTATCCGAACCCGGGGCCTTGGTGTTCTCAGCACCACATTCTCCCGAGTGAGCCATGGGCCGGCCCTTTCATTGGTCTGTTTTTATGCCAGTACCATACTGTTTTGGTTACTATAGTTTTGTAGTATAATTTGAAGTCAGGTAGTATAATGTCTCTGGCTTGCCCCCACCCAGGAGTGCTTTGGCTATTCAGGGGCATTTGTTGTTCCATATGAATATTACAGTTGTTTCTTCTATTTCTGTGAAGAATGTCATTGATATCTTAGTGGGGATTGCATTGAATCTTTAAAACACTCTAGGTAGAATGGACATTTTCAGAATGTTAATTCTTCCAGTCCATGAATATGAAATGTCTTTCCATCTTTTGGTGTTCTCTAATTTCTTTCAGCAGTGATTTCTAGTTCACAATGTACAGAGCTTTCACCTCATTGGTTAAACTTACTCCTAAGTATTTTGGGAGGGGGTGACTATTGTAAATGGGCTTGCTTTCTTGATTTCTTTTTCTTCTAATTTGTTGGAGTATAAAAATGCTACCGATTTTTGTATATTGATTTTGTATCCTCCAACTTTACTGAATTCCTTTATCAGCTATAAGAATTTTTTGGTATAGTCTTTAGGTTTTTCTCTATATAGGATCATGTTATCTGCAAACAGGTGCAATTCGACTTTGTCTTTTCCAATTTGGATGCCCTTTATTTCCTTCTCTTACCTAATTGCTCTGGCTAGTACCTCTTATACTATGTTAAATAGGAGTGGTGAGAGTGGGCATGCTTGATTGTTCCTGTTTTTAAAGCAAAAGCTTTCAGCTTGTCCCCATTTAGGATGATATTGGAGGTGGGTTTGTCACGCATAGCTTTTATTGTGTTGAGATACTTTCCTAATTTGTTGAGAGTCACTGAATCTCCACTGCTCTGGTTTGGAGGATGGGGTGGTGATAGCCAAGAATTTTCTTCCTTTCTCTTTGTGACTATCCTGAGTTTCCACACTCACCATCATCTCCATGCTCCTTCAATGTTCCTGCTCTCTCCTTTCATTTTTCTTGTCCAAGTTTAGCTGCACATCTGATGCATTCCCTGTGGGAGAGAAGAGCAATGTCTCTTTCTAGTTGGCCATCTTGCTCTGCCCTAGGGACTATTTTAAATGAGAGCTAGACCAGAGGCAGTATGAACAGTTTGTGTGGGCTATTGCAATAGGCAAAGAAAGGAAGCCATGGTTCTACTTAAGAATGTGACATTGGGAATAAAGGACAGCACTTACATTCAGAAATGTTTGGAAAAAAATTTTCAGAAACCTATGAGTGATTCAGTCTGGAGGTGGAGGGTGGAAGGAAGAAAATCTGTTGACATTTGTTGCTAGAATCACTGGAGAGAAGTGATGATGGGAAATCCAACAGAACAGGAGCAAGAGAAGAGATAAAGGAATTTGCCCACATTACCCACATACCTGACCCACACTGGTCTTTCTCATACATATTACTGGTACTCTGCCATGAAGTGGAAGCAGAGGTGGCTACCTGTTATGGGTTGAATTGTGTCCCCCCACAATTCATATTTGAAGTTCCAACCTCCAGTACCTGTAATGAAACTGTATTTGGAGATAGGGCCTTTAAAGAGGTCACTGAGTTAAAATGAGGTCATTAGGATAGAACCTAATCCAATATGACTGGAGTCCTCATAAGAAGAGGAGATTAGAACACAGACACATTCAGAGGAAATACCATGTAAAGATACAGGGAGAAGACAGCCATCTACAAGCCAAGGACAAAGGACACAGAAGAAACCAACCATGCTAACACCTTCATCTTGTACTTCTAGACTCAAGAATTTTGAGAAAATTAATTTCTGTTGTTTAAGCCACCCAGTCTATGTGTGGTACTTTGTTATGGCAGCAGCCTGTGATGGTTAACTTTATGTGTCACAATGCTGACAAATGCACAGCCCTAACAAACTAATACACTCCCCAAATTTACTCAGCTCTCAATGATTTTCCCATTTTCATTTTAGCCTCCAACCACTCTGAATTCAATGTAGTTCTCACATCCAGCAACTGCAAAAAGTTACCCAAATACAGCCAAAGTGCCCTCTGACCACAAAACCACTACCAACTTTTTCTCAGTTCCAACAAAACATTGTTAACCACACCTCTTCAGCCAAAAAAATCTGCTTCCAGGTGGCCAGTTGATTCACTTGGCTAGAGTGTGGCGCTGATGACACCAAGGTCAAGGATTCAGATCCACTTACCAACCAGTCACCAAAAAAAAAAAAAAAAAAATACTGCTTCCAGTTCCACCCAACCTGGAAGACAGTGACTGCCATTCTCCTGACTAGGCATCATTCATCATGAGTCTTGGTGAAGCTGCTGCTGTCTCACTCTGTACAAACCCAAAAATACCATATTTGCATTTTTGCTGCTGCCACAGCAGTTCTGGTGACCAAGACTCAGCCAGTCAGATGCATCTGCCTA